>NC_133206.1:667500-730000 GCF_958299795.1 Porites lutea
TAAAAGACATTAACTCCAAGATGGACTTGCGATATGTCGCAAATAGGCACCGTGTCTATAGTTCAAGGATACATAAAACTACCTTACGAAAAAAACACTTTTGTGTCTGCAGATTTACGGGACACAGAAAAATCCGTTCAGGGAAAATATTCTAAGTGTACTCGCTAGTGCATACCAGTCTTCTTCAAGGGCAAAGAAAGCCACTGGATCATCATGGCTTATATCAGAATTGTCTTTGTGGCTGGAAAGCAAAGAAAACACACTTTTAGAAATTAAGTCGAAGATGCAAAAAAGGTGAAAATGTAGCAAAAAGATATTAAGAAAGAACACGATTCACAGCGAATGGGCCAGTGTTTTCAAGAAACGCCCAGTGGTATGCTAGACACAAATAAGCAAAGTTAAGTGGAAATGCACCTTGCCAGAAAACTAGAGTAGGTCTCTTTACTCCAGTTGTTATACTTGCTGAGAAAATCTGTTTCATGTGTTTCTCCTTCATGCTCTTTTTCTTTTTCATCTCTGAAATAAACATTGCAAAACAGAAAATGTTAAGTTGTGTTTCTTAAAACATCAGACAATGAAGACAAATAGCAGACACAAGAGTTACGCATACCTCTTAAGATCATCTAGAACAAAAACAAGTCCATGAGAGGGACCGATCGGTCCTTTGAAAACCTGGGAGATAAAAAGATACGTCACAGCATTAAGTTGATCCTACGGGTTACATGTTACATGGCTCCAAATCTCCAAAGGTTCGTGATATTTATTTAAAAATAATGATAATAAGGTTCTCACTTTTACCGTGAGAATTGCACACTTTTTCCCCGATACAAATCCTTACATTTTCTTTATTTTCCATTTGCACATCTTCCATAATACACCTTCTAACCCCCCCCCCCCCCCCCCCCCGCCAAAGTTTTGCATAAGCATTGTCTTCAATGTCTCCTGGGACGGCTCAAATATCCAGGGGAAGTAAAACAAAAAAGGTTATGCACAATTTTGCGACATGTGCAAAATGACGAATCACGCAATGCTATCACGACCCTCCCATTACGTTACAAAGGCAATAGACTTAGAGCTTAGGCTACCTGTGGTTAAACATTCCGTAATAGATTTGATGAAGAAACACTCTTGACCTACTTTGATAATCAATCGAGTCAGTTTGACGCGAACAGATGCTGAACTTGAAAACATCATTGTCACCTTTGTTTTTCCACTTTCTGACAAGTAAGCTGAAAAAATTCAAAAATATTTAGTGCCTTTGTTTGATAAATTCCAAAAGCAACTAGATACGGGCATAATGTAATTTTATGGCAAAATCCGGATCAGCTAGAGTTAGAGGAAGAAATAAATATTAAGTGTATTAATGTTAAGTCACCTTCCAATGCTGAGGTACTAAGGGCCTGTTTACATGGAGATGGAGGACTCCAGGTAGGTGAGGTAACCCGCTTAGGTGGGGTAACCCGCCTGTCCATATAACCTCAAAAACCAACACTTCCAAATTCCAATTCGATCTGGAATGCACGGACACGTTTAAACGAGTTCATATGAACTCCTAAGTGCTTCGTAGGTAAACAAGCAATGTACAATTTTTTTTATCTCTCGTTTTAATTTGATCAGGTTAACATGATAGGTGGGGCGACCTGCCACATGTTACCTCACCTATCTGGGGTCCCCCACCTCCGTGTAAACAGGCCCTTGGTAAGAGAATTTGTTATTATGTGGTAAGTCTATATCAAACAAGCTTAACAGATTTTCAAAAACTGAAATTGTCAGTTAAAAGTGCACGATACCTTCAGATGACCAGTTGTCTGTCAAAACATTTTCTGGTTTGGAAAGGTTGTCTTTGTGCCCTCCATCACATGATGACAAAGACATTTTTAAATATCCACCTAGAAAAATATCCACAAGAAAAAGTAGTGGTGAGATCAATAGCTACAAAAACGATATATCAACAAACACAAGAACAAACAGCCAACTCACACAAAGTTAAAACAAAAGCACTTAGAGACACTAGCAGAATCTGTAAAGCTTAAATTGCCTTGATTTGGAAGCGAAATTGGTTAATCTTTTCCAACACGGTATGAATAAACACAGCACACAGCATACGGTCTGACCTGACAGAATATATTGGAAAAAATGTTTTGTTCTCACCATGTTGCTTTGTTGCTTTCAGATGGACATCTTCAAGTGCGTTGACAATTTCGGAAGCAGCAAAATCTTCGTGAGCAATTTCTAAAAATGGAAATATTGCACACATTATGTCATGCACCACTTCAAGCCATTCATTATTGAGTCAAGGCAAATAATCTATGTCAAGTAAAAACAGTACGTTTCTGGCAGCATAAGAAAAAAATGATCACTGATGCAAAAAGCTATCAGAAAATACCATATCAGAATGGTGTACATGTAACAAGAGTAAAAAGCTTACCATATAATAATTTTAAAACTCTAAAAATACTCTTTAGATTTCCACGCGCTAAGGTAAATTCCAATAAAATCTTTAAACCCTCTGGTTGAATTAAACCTTCAAGTCTAGAACAGAACAAAAGAAAAGAGATTCAATTGCATGACAAGGATGTCTCTTTTATGACTCACATAAAATTTTATAAGGACAAAAAAAATTGGGTTTAAAAAACTGTGCTATTGATCTTTTGTAAGGTTCAAATTCTGTTATGAAACTTTGTTTATGAAAGCACAGCACTGCAAATAGTGAAAGGATCTGTGTGTACTGTATAAGATATACAGCATCTTACCGCACAATAGACAGTAAAAAATTCTCAATTTCTTCAAGGACATTCTGAGATAAAGAAGCTGGCCTGTCTGGTGATGTTATGGACAAAGACATCGGCTTCATGTGACTCAAAGCAGACCTTTAATTGGAGAGAAAAAAAAACAAGCGAACAAAAAAACAATTTATGGGTGAAAAGAAAAGGCAAGCTTTAAAATGATGCCCTTGAGAATGTGAACTTTCAATGATCTTACTGAACAATCACATAACCCAAGGGATCATTATTTAGTTTAAAATGCAAAGCTCACTAAGATACATATGAAAATTAGAAAAGTGAGTTCACAATTAACAAATAAGGAGGGGACCTATATTTTTTAAACGGAGAACACCATACACTTTCCGAAATGTAGCTGGGGCTCCATGCAGGCCAAATGGTAGCATTATGCTGAGGGTGAAAACGATCTTAGGTAAAATCAGTAAAATCAAGATCTAGTTTGATTCAGAAATTCCTTTGTTTCTTAACCCTAATTATTTATAGGAGACAGGGGAAATCCTGGTTTAACCTGAAAACACATTTTACCGACAACATATATGGGTCGACCTACTCCGATTCCAAACAAGGTTTGTGATTGACTGGAAAAAACAATAGGGATGGTGACATAACAATGCCCCTATCCCTGAAAACAATAGATAGTGCAGGTTATAGGGACCAATGAAATAAGGCGATTGGAGGGGTACTGGTCAATAGTATATAAATTATATTTATATCCCAAACTGAATTACCTGATATTTTTAACACAGAGAGGTGTGTGAATTAGAGAGAACAGGGAGTCTGCTCTCATCTTTAATAATACATGCTGCAATTTTTTTTGTTACATTCTAGGAGTATCAAGGTTCTTTGCTTACTTTGTATGAGCCAAGATAATATCCCTAAGATGTGGTGCCATAGGCATAGCTGCTGAGGCTGTGGCACCCAAAATAGACAGAAACCATACTGCTGATGCATCACTGACACTCATACCTTTGCTCTTTAAAACTCTTTAACAAAAAGACACAAAGAAAATATGAATAAAAGTACACAACATTGCACAAGGTGAAAAGTATTCTAATGTATATCCACTCTAAAATAAAAATCAAAGACATTGCAGCACTACATGCATATAGAAATAGGACTGAATCTTGAAAAAAACACAGCAAAAACTGTAACCATTATTCCCTGCATAACCTTTTCTTATTAGAAATGGAATCCTAAAAAGTACCTGGAAAGCAACTTGTGCAAAGCAATTACCTATAGCCTACGGCTTTGATTCCTCGTATCCTTGTATCACATCCATCACTGTGGCATCTCCGTATGTTAATTTGTATTACTGTAGAGACAAAAAGACTAATAATCACAATTGTGGTGCTGGAAAGGAAGCAAAATAGAGAAAAATAATTGTCATGAAAGGGTAAATTGATTTAAAGTCATTTGGGTGATGGCAAAAACAAGATATAATTTCATCAACAAATGGATTACAACTATGTTGAACTGCACTGTACAACACTGTGCTGTTTTCTGCTGTCTGTTGTCACGTGATGCTATGTAACGTAATGCAGCATGGTCTAGTTCATTGCTGTGTAGTGCACCAGGTTGATGTATTGACTATCGACTAACCTGGATAAGGAATTTTCACATTTTCAACTAAAACAAAGTCTCCATTGAACTGACTGAGGAAGCAAATGGAAAATAAGCTAGAATCAATTATTACATGGATTGGGTTACAGAAGTACTGTGAGCTTAATTTACAAAGTCACCCCAGCAGCTGCAATTCCAGTTGACAGTTTTATAAACAAGCCACAACAGACCCACAGAGCTGAAGCTAATCAAGCCGCTGGACATAGCATACAATAGCTTGAGGTGTTAGATTCCATTACAACTCTGCAATTTAGGTGGTACATGTTAGTTAGAATGTAGCTGATACATTTACCCTGAAAGATGGATCAAGGTGTGCTATGAAAGGATACCTAAAGCTAACCTGGTCACATGTTATCATTCAAATCTAACTATAATAAATTAGCCCAATACACTAGCCACTAAGACATCAAACTTCCGCTCCTAACAAATTTGACACACCTACTTGCCTCAGAGCCTCACATCATTGTGTTTTGGCGCTGTGTACTTGTAACGGAAAGGTGATAACACTATTTAAACTTCATCAGGTCAGGAGCATTTTATTTGAATGTTGGGATTTATGTTTCTAAAGTTCAGGAGAAATGAAGCAGGAGCTACATGTAGTTCATGGCAGGCAAGTAATTTGAATATCAGGATTGTCAGGAAACGTACTTTATAGTTTTCACAAAAGCGCAATCACCAAACTTTTCAAATTAATACCACTCAATTAATGAAAATTGACAGAACCTCATTTAAATTCCCTATCAGTATGGTATGTAAGTAGAAAGTTGAGTGCAGCAATACCTGGGAATCCTAGAGTCACTGATCTCTCTCAAATTCTGATCATCTCGCCCTGCTGAAACTACAACATGCTGTGGCATGTAGCTTTGGTCAGAAGATCCCACATTGATTGAAAGTTGCTTCAAAACAACATTAGGTCGCATTCTTAACCTGAAAAATTGAGCAGAAGCTGCTGTGAAAAAGAACAGAGTAAACAAAGAAAAGCAAGGGTGAGAGCACAATCTGGTGGTTGAAAGAGAATGTGACTTGATTCGTCTTTAATCATAATCTCAAGCAGACAAAATCCAACTTTTTAACAATGCTTTTAGGCACTATGACCCCATCAATAAGCTATTTTAAACATTACTGCCTATGAACTCTAAACTGTTCTCAGTCCAGTTACCTAATCCAGTGAGATCTAGCTGGGCCATCCGATTGCCAGTAGGAACTAGCATCACCATTGGTTAACCTAAGTAGAGGAACAACAAAACACAGCTCTTACACTTATTATTATTCAGTTGAGTTGTTACATCCAAACCTTTAGTGGTAAGGACTCCTAGTCTGCATCAAATTTTGCCTCTAACTCACAAATAAGGGCATGCCTTAGAGTAATCCTGGTACCTTATATGGATTTTGACATTAGGGTTAGCAGATCAACAGTATAGGTTACAGGTCAAAAAGGATACAGAAGAAATTGGGATAGCTTTCCCTTCTCCATGTAATAAACTGAGACAAGCTTAACAATACAGATCTTAAATCACAAAAGTTATGTGTTATTCCAACAGTTTAAAAAATCCACATCTTATGTATTAATCAAGAGAACAACTGATTATAGAAAAATGTTTGTATATCAGATAGAACCCTCATACAAGTAAAGAAAATAAACTTAACATCAATAACCAGTCACCTTGAAACATCACCCTTGTTGCTGGATACTTCAATTCCTGTGTAACATTTTAACAATGGTCTCAGCACTTCACCCTCTTCCACAGAAGGGACTTGCTTCTTTACCTCAGCTAATGAAAAACAAAAGGATTAAAAAACAAAACAGATAAGAAAATTGCACCAGATAAACTAAACGTAATGATTAAGCCCATGGCATCTGTTTTATATATCCTGTTAAGTCAAAGACTTAAAGCTGATAATTAACCACCATGAATAATTTATTTTTGGCTTTAAAACTCCTTCTTCCCTTCACTGAAATGTTGGCAGTTTCTTTTCTCCAATTTTTAAAAAATCTTAAAGATGTGTTGAGCAATTTATACATGTACCTTTTTCCTTTAAAGCATCCATGTGAGCTTGTAACACTTTGAGTCTCATTTCTGAAGTATTGCAGAAGCCCTCCAAGGCAGGTAGGGGAAAAGAAGTGCTATTGGCCCTGTTTCTCAGCAAGAACTGAAGAAATATATGTATAATAAATTATTTAACATATCAATATTAATTGGCATGCAGAATTTCTTTATAAAAGCAGTGATTTCATATATATCTCAGTATGATACATGTACGTGTTTCTCTTAGGATACTTGTAAAAAATTAGTAATATTAATTTAATTCATGGTATAATATTTGGTGGGTACTGTGTTAGATGTACAATTCCTGATCTATTTTTTCTGACAAAAAAAAAACACTTACAAAGGGACATTATTTTGTTATGAGCTATCAAATGTACCTAGACACAGTTTAAATCATGGTAACCTTTACCAATATGGCATCTTTCCTTTAACAGTGAATTTTGCAAAACCATTATACAATGCACGCCACACGACCATCATAATAAGATTACAGCATCAAACAACTCCTATAACTTTACCTTAAGTAACTTATGTCCATGATTAACAACTGCTTCTTTGTTATCAGCAAACACATCAACAAATCCTGACAATATGAAATCACTGCATGAATATTATTTCAATAGCCTTGGAAGTTTAAATTGTCTTTCCTCAATAAGAACTTAAATATAAGAGTACATAAATTGCACGAAGTTGCTTTATTCACGTTACTATTAGCTGTGTTCCAGATTGCATTCTTCAAGAGACTGGTAAATTGTAGGGCCAAGGGAAACTTGCTCTAACAGGGGCGGATCTAGGGGGAGGGTGCAGGGGGTGCGGACCCCCCCCCCCCCCCCTGAGATGACCTACGGTTTTCTAATACAACTGGTATTCTGCAAAAAAAAAAACCATGTGGTTTATTGGTGTTGAAGTAGAGCAAGAGACGAGTGCACCCCTTCCTCAAAAAAATCCTGGATCCGCCCTTGTCTAAGAAGAAGGAAGTGAGTTGAACACCCCAAGAATGGTACCCACCCAGGGATATGAACACACATGTTGGTTGGAGATGACTTCTAGCTTTCACCTTTCAGCCTTGTTCTCCAAAACCCACATGATAGTGTCCAAACCTAGCTGGTGAAATGAATGTGACATTAAAGTGCAGTATGTGGTGGTAGGGCAGCTTAACTTAGCTTTAAGTACACTTTCTTAGCTTTTCTTTATAAACCCTCTAATGGTAACAATATTCATATTACAGCTGTACAAGAAGAACTTGATGTTGTCAAAGGTTTCAAGTAGCTACTAACAACTAGTTATCTTTTTCAGGAAAATCTACATACAGCTGAAACTTTACAAAGCTGTTGTAAATTGCCATTTTTTTTATATTATGAATATGCAGTGTTAAATGAAAACTTAAGGTAAGAACTGATGATAATCAAATAAACAATCTTCAGAATTGTTTAAAAATGTCAAATTTCTCAAGATAAGGACAGGTCATTCCACTGAAGCCCTGAATCAAATCCCACCATACATATATAAATAAATAACTTAGTGCATCAGTATAATTTTCATGTACCTGGTGTAAGAGAACAGTTCTGTAGTGTCTTGATTGAAGTCCTCAAGTCACCTTTAGCACTGATACCACCACCAAAAGCTTGCAAGGTCTAGGAACAATATTAACATCAGAGATGAAACCACGACATAAAACAAGATAAACTACTTTTAGGGTGCTTGTGCAGGGCTTAGATAAAAATTGAATTATTTCAACTCATCCTAAGAATGAGAAGTGCTCAAATTTTGCTTGCCCAGGGCAAAAAAAAAATTTTCAGTATAGCAACAAAATAAAAAATATTTG
Organism: Porites lutea; assembly: GCF_958299795.1. NCBI lineage: Eukaryota > Metazoa > Cnidaria > Anthozoa > Scleractinia > Poritidae > Porites > Porites lutea. The sequence goes on from NC_133206.1 coordinate 675,777, forward strand.
AATATACTAGAACTTTTACGACCAACAACACTTTAGCACGAGTAAATGTACCCTAACTGATAAAATAAATGGGAAATTAGTAAGTACCTCCAAAAATGTTTCTACATCTGCAAAGCCTTCTCCTTCAGCATCAAATTGACTGAATAACTATACAAATGAAAAAGGAACCAGCTCGGTAAGCATTTTATTTTGGATGAGTTTGTAAAAATTATAAACTGAGACAATCTAACACCTATGTGTAACATCTTATATTATACTTCTGCTGTTGAAATTTATCACATCTTTGGCAACTTGGTTCAATGCTGTCTGCTGTTGCCTGAAAAACAGAATGCTCTGTGACATCACACTTGATGACGTCAAGGCAGATGGACACCATGGGGTATATACAAAGAAATATATATGGGCCAACTAAGTTTGTAGGCCACTCTGATCCATGTGCGATCTTCACTTCACAAGGAATAGAGTATAGACTACAGTCACCAGAGAAGCATAACAAACGACAGAGTTGCCCTTTACCATTATATTACCTAGTGTAGTTAAGAACTCACTATCAATATTAGTACTGATGAGTTAAAAAGATTTTAACTGGCACAGATTTAAATTTACAGTGTACCTGAAAAAAAAGCATAGCTAAATAAGAATAATAGTAAATGACAGCAAAAAATATGTAAATTACCTCTAAACAGTCTTCCTTGCTTGCTCCTCTTCCTGTTAACATGTCAGTAAACTGGGAAAGGCTGACAAATTCCTGTAGTAAAGAAAAACATCATGTTTTAATTTATTAATTTTATAAGATGGTTTTGGGAAATAACAAGAATAATCGCAACCAGAAAACCCAATAAAAGGTAATTATATATTTAATAATAAAATAAAATTTGTAAAATTATGAAGCAAAAACTTTGACAAGTACAAAGTACAAGCACCTGGCTAGCATACAGTACTAACCTCATGCCTGGACGTTCTTTCTTCTAGCCATCGCACAATGCTGGAGGAATGCTGCTGCAGAAATGACTCACTTGGCTCCTCTCTTCAAAAAAAAAATTAGGGAGAAATTACTACTTTATCATTGATTCATATGTATAATAGGGTAACAACGATGAAACTATTTTTCAAAAATTCTCCACTGCAATTCCCAACTTGTTCATGTAAAATGATTACAGTTTTAACATGGACTTGGTTTTTTGCCTGTTTCATGCAGATCACTATTGTTGCAAATTTCTAGGAAGAATTATTATTAATTTAATTTTTGTAAATACCATTATTTTTAGACAAAAACAAAACATAACCACAAACAAGGACAGAGTTTGTGATGTAGATAAACACATCTGTAGCTCAATTAAGCAATCTCTTACTTGATTTTTGACGCGGCATCCCGGAGTAGGCCATGATCAAACAGCACTGCAAGGTCTAAAGCTCCCTGATCAGTGATATCAGCTGGCAACGAAAAAAAGTTTTGGAAACAGGTCAGTAACTGGAATGGAAATACAAGACAAACAAACATGTAATTTAGGTGATCACCTTTCTGTTTGAAACCCTTCGACTTTATGTTTGTTTTTCTGGCATTCTATATATTCTACTGGCTTAAATCCTTAAAATATTTCATAAAGTCTGAATAATTTAAAAGTTGAGTAACTGCAGTTCCTAATTAAAAGGGAGAGTAGTGCAAAAGCATCTCACGATCATCTCGTCAGAAGACAAATTATCGATTTACTTAAGTTAAATTATCTCTGTATCGTGGAAACAAGAAGCTAGCTATAGCACCTTACTCAGAGATTCAAAAGATGCGACATGCATCGGCATCCTTTGTGAGTGCACAAATAGTCATGGACCCTGCGATTTTACAGCCGACACTCTTATCAGTAGGTGGCATTCCATAATGTTGGGGAATTTCGACCCAACTGCTTGAAGAATAGTTATCCTTTTAACACAGGATTGAACAACCTTATGTACAGAGCAAGAAAATAGGATAGAGGGTAGAGAGGGGAAGGAGGGGAGGGAGGGGTGGAGGAATATGAAATTTCTCTAGAGTAAAAGCTTTTGGTTGCCATTAATACCTTATTTTTTTACAGATGTAACAACAAGACTTAAGATTTCAAATACTTTGTGCAGTGTTTCCAAACAAAAGTAATAATAATATTTTCACCCAGTGAAGGAATAAAACAGCATTGCACTAGGTGCATTTGCCTAAATATTGGTCTGCAATTAAATTTCTTTTAACCATAACATCCATACCTGATGAGCCAGAGCCTGCTTCCTGTCCATCCTGCATCAAAATAGAAAGGAAAATTTGGAAATAATTACTTTAACAGTTTTCTTTTTCCTTTTGCAGATTAGGACACTAAGCCTCAACCTAACATTGTGGAAAGTGAAACGTAAGGTAATGTCAGATGTAACTACTGACATGTATCTGAAGTTAAAATAAAGAGTTTGACTGGGCCAAACATCAGGTATTTGCTGTTATTTCAGACACTGAGTTTTATGCAACTGCATGGCTCTAGATCTTTCTGGTTAAAAGGGAAACCACAGTAAAACCAGGTGCCAAGGGACTGGTAACATCTTACATAGATGGTCTTCGGAGCTTCATCGTGCATCCCACCCTAAGACATCTGCGTAAGAGGCTAAGGGAATGGAGAATCATTTATGTATAATGAGAGTGCAGTTTATCATGGGCTTTACCATACCTACTAATGTCTTTTGTTATGTGGGATGTTCATTGTATGGGGAATGTAACACTGAGCATTCGCGGCAATTACATTGTTTTGACTGAAACCTCCTTCAAAAGGCATATATTACATTATATTACAACCAGACTATCATAATTAAGAATTAATGTTAGGGCAAATAGTAAAGCTTTTTTAAATTTGGAACATAACATTAAAATGCATTGACTTCTTGCAGCAAGTCAACGCCAAAAATTCAACGCCAAATGAAAGCGGCCGACTTATTATGCAAAACTATACCGTTACAAAGAATATAGGAAGTTATTTAAACAGTCAATGGTGATAAATTCCAAAGCCACTCATCTGCGAATCAAGTCATACTTCCTCAAAACGCAAATGATAAAGGTTTGGTATTATTTAAGTACACTCCATTATGGAAACTACCGTTGCAAAATTTTTCAGGCAATGAATTTCATCTGCTTTAAAGAATTTTTTTTTTTTTTTAAACAAATGACTACTTTCCTTGCGGGTTTTCTCCTATCCAAAGCTTGAATTCGGCTGTAAAATCCATAGGCCAAGGTGATCAAAAATCATCGCATCAGCGGAAGACATTCAATTAACAATTCAACAAAAACAATACCTCAAAATACTCGTTTTCATCGTCTTCTCCTTCGTTGACGCCTCCGGCTGTTACGTTTCCCATTTTTCAAGGCAGTTTAACGTGAGTTTTCCTTCCCACTTCTGCATCACCGAGCTTCGCCATCTTGGAAATTTACATTGCCCCCAGCTTCTTTTCGGTTTCTCGGAAACACCTTTTTGAGGAGACTGGGGCGGGCGGAAGAATTTTCGGGCCATCCCGTACTCACGTTACTTCAGCTGCGTTTCAAACCAGCAGGGCTAGGTAGCATATGCAACGACGCGGAATGGAGTCTTTTTTGATCAAGGTTCTCGATTAAATTTGAAGACTACTCCAAGGAATTGCGGTCCAGTCTTAAAACGAAGTATATCGGCTGAGGATGTGGTCTCTGACGCATTTTAATTCTAGTTGGGCTTTTTCAAAAGCCCAACTGAAAATTTAAAGTTTTGATCAATGGTCTCGATGACATACTAGACAAAATAAAGGAGTTACAGGAACCTCAGAAGAACTTCTACTGGTGAATCCTGCACGTGTAATCGGGTGCAGCAGGAGAAAGGTCCTTTTCAGCGGCATGCAATTTATAAACATGGCTCCGTTCAACAAGGACTCAAGAAAGGTTTAGTAATCGGACAGTTCCAAACAGCCGAAAAAAAGAAAACAGACAAAGTTGCCCCCCCCCCCCCCCCCTTCGCTCCGTTTCAAAGGACATGGTCACCGCCTCCCGCACTTGCCCTTAAGGTGTGCCCGCACTTTGGAAACTGCTCCGTGGGCCCTGGGCAAGAGATGTAACTATAAATAGAACTGTGAGGCAATGCGTTTAATGGACAGCAGGATAGCCTACGTCGCAGAAAGTCTAAATCCCCGACTTTATCGAGTTCTTTATCTGGGTCGCAGGCTATAGACTGGGGTGTCTGCCACAAGCTTAAAAAATGTCGGGTGCATTCATTTGAGAGAGGGTACTTTAAGACTGAGCGGTACTAAACACTTCGGGCCAGTTAGTTAAACGTATAATTTAGCCAGTGTTAAACAAAACCGCGTTTAAAGCCATTTTCAATTGACCCAATGGTTTTATCTAAATACCAGTTCCTGTGAAAAGTTTTATGAAAGCATATAGAGTAGACCAGGAAAGCATTGATCTTCTTAAAATAACCCACTAAGGAAGAGACCTGGAGGTCCAAAGATTTGTTAAACCGCGGCTTAGGTTAGACTTCGTTTAAATAACCGACCCTTCGTGTTCAAGTCGTGAACTGGATTCACTAACAAAACAAGTTTACATTACAATTGCAGTAACATGGTTTTTCACATATTTATTTATCTTTAAAAAGCTAAAACGTGTCTTCACATCAATTAAATTCCAAAAAGAGTCCAGTTTTGTGACTTAAGACGAATTTGGGCATTGAAACTGTTTCCTGTCTTCTGTTGCTGCAGATGGCACGGACGGACATGGATTAAAACTTGAAAAAATTGGGCCAACTCTTTCAAGCTCTATTAATGTTATGTCTGCAAAAATGACCGAAAAAATGATAACGGTTAGGTTCTCCCTTGCGAAATTTGTTTGAAGTTTTCTTTTTGAGTTTACAGGATCATTCAAAGTATGGGTAAAGACACTTAATAATGAATTCAGTTCAAAATTATCCTAAAAAAGCAGCAACCTAATGACAACATGCACCCCTTTACGAGTTACTGTGTTATAAGTTGTTATGACAGTCACCGAATCCGAGGCCACCATTCGGTGGTGGGCTAAACACGACCTTGAAGTAATCCTTCGTTTCCCTCTTTTTTCTGTAACAAATTATTTAGAGCGAATCTCGTTGCCACACATTTCCATTTTAGATCTTCGTCTTCTTCTTTCCTGATTTTCTTCCTGTTTTTCCAGTCTTGTTTTTCGTATTTCCGCCTATTTTTCCTTTTCCTTTTTTCCCTTTAACACTTCCTTTCTTTTTGGATCCACTCGATCTGAAAATGTTTGAAAAGCAACAGTATTAATAAAATTATATAAAATAATAATAAATAAAAATGGAGAAGAAAATCTGAACAAAAGGTTGGATTACACAAGTCTCCTTAGTGTAAAGCGCTCGTTTTAGGCAGTATGGCGGTCCACACCACGCCCTGTAGCCGGCGTCAGTGAGTAAGTCACTGAATGAGCAGACAGAAGCCTTCAGCTGCAGGATAATTACCGTAAAAAGTCACACGCGAGGGGCACACGAAAGCGCCTCTTGCTCGCCACTCCATTCAACATGGAGAGCTTGCTCGCAGACTATACAGACATAGGATGAGTAAATCACCTCATTCAGAGAAACTTTTATCCCTTTCCCCTTGACTTGAATGTACTCTTTCATTCCTAACAGTGGCCAATGTAAAAAAAAAAATTTAAAAATCCAAACTTCTTTCTGTAGAATCCAAAGAATTTACAGTGGAAGCTATCTTATTGGACACTCTCGTGAGCGGACAGCTCTACTGACGACCGCCTTCACGAAACCCCGTTTAAACTCCCATGCAAACCGTGTGTATTTTTACATTCCCGTGAGCAGACAATTCCCGTAGGCGGCCGCGGGTAATTTCAGGGTTTACGAGTGAGCGAAAATCTGAAATGAAATTTATGTTTGTGACTGAATTACAACATTGTCAGAACAACAGCATAACCGAACACTAACAAACAGTTTTTTGCATTTCTGGTCTTTTATTTATAGCCAGCTCCAGTAACGGACGTTTTTCTGGCGTCGCGTCCTGAGGGTGTACGCTTACGAGACCTTCCACTGTAGCTGCACCATGCAAAAGTTCTGCCAGAGGTTTCATATGACTAGTGGCACCATAGGATGTCGTCAACAGATTTTCAAGTGAGAGTAACAAATCATCTAAGAGTGAAAGTGGTCTAAAAACATACATTTTTAATACCCACACGTCCTTTCAGGTGGAGCGCGCAGCGTTAGAAGCGACAGAAAACTTACGCCCGCGCAAGCCTTGTCTCAACGTTGGCTAAAAGCTCGAGAAAAAAAATCAGAATTTATGAAGCTGTAGTGACTTGAAAGAATTACCTTTTCTGTGTTTCCGTGATGTGCTGACTTACGGCCTGAAAAAGACATAAAATGTCAGTGAATGAACTTGGCATAAAGTCAGAAAACCGGCACACAATTAGTACCCAAAAGAGTAAGCAAGCAAGATGTATATGTAAGTACACTTATTCGTCACCACTTTAGAACTGGGCCGGGTTAACCTTTGAAAAGACTTCTGGCTCTTCTGGCACAGTTATTAAGATTGGCATATAGCTTAATGCGCGTCTCCAGTAACGATCCCACAAGTCTTTGCGAACGCGTACACAACAAGTACTCGGTCCAGTTTCCCTCTCGTTTTTAAAGTCGCAAAAAAGATAACAACACACGGATACAGTATTAAAGTACCTTATTAATGTCTAAAGGTTCTTTCCTGGCAATTTTCTCAGCCAACTCCATACTTCGGCTTCGTTCACTCGACATGTCGCCCACAACTGGTTCAAACTACAATGAATTATCAGTAATTAAGTAGAAAATACCTGAACAGATGCCAAGAAAAAAAGACAAATACTAGTTTCAAATCAGACCTCGGGGATTTCTCGGGTATAGAAAAAGACCTCAGTTTTAGTAGCTTTTTGAGAGACTAGAGACCAATCAGCAAGAGTGGATTCCGATGGTAAAACGGGCAACAAAAAACGTGCAACTTGTTTTGCAACATTGCTGCACAACGAGTTGAATAGCGATGTTGCCTGTTTTACTAAACACGAAAAAAAAAAAACTTCGCACGCTTTTTTTGTTACAAGACAGGTTCGAACGTGGGTGGTCCGAGTACAGTATACTTTGTGAACCCATGAGTCAAATAACATTCAAGGTTATGGAAAACATACCAATTTAAAGTTAATGAGACAAAAACTGCTACGCTCCGCATAATAATTAATCCACCCTACCTTTCGCTTCTTGCCAGTTTTCCTTTGTATCTTTTCTTTCGGCTGAAGTCAAAACACACAACAATCAAGTACGGAAATGTACACTTCAGTTTACTTCTTTACCGCACCTTTAATAGAGCTCGTTTGTCTTTTTAGTGCTCTACACTACGCTCAATCAATTTTGACTGCATCAAAATTTGCTATTTCACTAGAGAATTACCAGCGTGATCATACATAGATCTGAGAAACTACACTTGTACATCTGTAAATGAGTTCTAGAATTCTTTCTAGAAAACAGATACAAAAGGTTGTAGACTGATTCAAGTGTTTAGGTACGTGTCCATGTACTAGGGACTGCATGAAGAAGAGAAGAAGGGAAACACTGAAATACATGTAGTGGTCAGGAACAACACGTGTACAACCAATCTCCACCATTTAAACACCTGCAACAGTCTCAAATGTCTTGTTGAAACAGTTCAAAATTCTTACCAGCTTTTCAGTAAATTTTCCGAGAGACGCAGTTGACAGTCTGCTGATATTCAACTTTGCAGTCACCTATGTAGAATAATTTTAAGAGGAGTTATTATTTAGACCAGAACTAAAACGGGGGCCAATTTGAACAAACCACAAGATCATGTGCACTTCCCAACAGAAAACAGCTACAAACCATCTACGTTTATTTGTCTCGGGCTAAAACTTCTAAGTTGAATTAATTTTACAATAAAAAATTAATTTGTATCATGCATAAACAGCCTGAGGCAGATATAAATTAATATTAAAAAGCACAAAATTTTATTACATGCCAACAAAGCCAGCAAAGCCTGTCTATACCTGGTCCTTGCTTTGTCGTCTAGATGATGGCTCCAGGTTTTTATTAGGAACTGAAAAAAAAAAGAGAACAAAGCAAGTTTTTGTATAGGTAATAGCATGATTAGTAGTGATATTTAGCATAAATTCCACAAGTGATATTTCAAAATTGTTATGCGTAATTTCACGAGCTGTTAGGCGAGTGAAATTTGAGACAATTTTGAAATATCACTCGTGGTACTTATGCCAGGTATAACATCCTTAACACCATTAGCACGTGTTATTCATACTAATTCATACGTTTGTAAAAGTGGTGTGTAGCTGTTGCATGAATAATGGACCATTTTACAGTTGTGGGTTTAGTACCCTAAACCTTTGGCTACATGTGAGGCTGAGGTTGACCTTGTTTTGATATGAACCTCCTTTGTTTTCTAATAGAAATACTTTATTATGCTTGAAAAACACTAGTTAGCAAAGAATATCATGATTTTCATTTACATAAGAAAGCTGTTAGGGTTATATCAAAACAAGGTCAACTCTAGCGTCATTGTAAAAATTAATGGCCTATAGAGTGTTTTCACATGATGTCACAGCAGCCATAGGAATTACCAAAACTGCAAGAATACAATAAGACTATACATGTACAGTGTAGCTGATGACTATAGTGCTACAAGATTTTGACAACATAAATGATTATGTAACCTCCTCACCTGGAATCTTCTTATTTTTTGCTATGTTTCTTAATCTCTGATATTCATTTTTAGCAATTCTCTCTTTCTTTGCTTGAATTTTTTTCTCAAACTGGTCCTCATAGGGATCTACACAAAAATAACAAGGATAATCATCTTTGTGGTGTGTGCTACATGTATTGTATGGGTCGGAGAGTTGGACATTGACCACTGCATTGGAAAACAACTTGATGGCTGCTACAGAAAGCTTATATGTGCTGCTGGAAAAAGCACATATATATCTAACTTAGAGCTCTTCATGGACAAGACCCCAGATATGCTGCCTGCGATTTAGTGGCAATTGTTGAAGAAGCAAGAATGAGACAGTTTCTAAACCAATTACTGTACTTCTTTGGGAACCAAAACATGGAGGATGCTCAAGGGAGTGTTCAGCAACAATTTTCATTGCCCAGCTACACAAAGAGAGTAACACCAGTCTTACAAGGCAGCAACTTTCATCTTTAATGGCTAATAGACAGTAATGGGACAGACTCGTCAAACTGGTGCGAGTGCACCTGAAATACATGAAGAATGGTGTCATCAACACAGCAGTAGAGTGTCCCTGACACTTTATTGTCACAAAGAGAGGTACATGTAACATCCACATTGAAACTGGCAAGGGCCACAAGAAAACTAAGAAATGTCTACTGAGCAAAAGTAAACAAGAGGCACTGTACCTGAATTTTGAGGAACTTCCAAAAGCCAATCCTGAGAGTTATCATTTCCTCTCTTGTACCCATAACGAGGCTTCCACTCCTAATCAAGATAAAACCATTTGAAGCAAATTGAGACACAATACACCTACATGTAAAATGTACTTAAAAGTTGTCACACTGCATTCTTGTACTCTAAGGGAAAAAAATCTCATACTTAAATAGGGAACTTGTCTTTTGGATGAGTCACAGACAGCAACAAAATTAATATTTATTTCTATAAAGGATCAATTTTGACCTAAAAATTCATTTTTTAATTACAATATTTCACAATGGCTTAAAGATTAGCTCTTTCATAAATAAAATAATTATGATAATAGAACCCCAGGAATAAATTATAGCAATATCAGCTCTTAACAAGTTATAATCTACATGATTGTACAAGCAAGTAATTGTACAAACCTGAGTATTTTTATCAAAAACCATTCTTTCTCGCTTCCTTCTTTTGATACCCTGCGGAGCAAACAGAAATATAAAAAATAATAGCCATTTTAAAACTCTACTAACCACGGATTATTTTCTGAAGATGTCACGAAATTGTTACAGTACACTGTAGATTAAAATGTAAGAAAGATTTTTCACCTTCACCGCGAAAAAAATTGTAAGTGTCTGCAAGTTTACTCATTAACCAGAAACAATAGTCACTGTGTATATCTGCTGTGGTTCAATTTTATCCCTGGCTTAATGTTATTTTCATTGTTTCAAACCCATATGCCATTCCCTAAAACAAAGGAAAATAACATTTAAACCATGGATAAAATTAAACCACTACATAATACAATAACAGGTGGATTAGAACTTGAGTTTTTGTACCTTTTGTTTGGCATACTCCTCCCATTTTGTTGGCAACTTTGGTTTAGGAATCTGCATTACAAAGGTGCAAATAATGGTTAACGACAAGCAGATATTTCTGAGTAAATAGTATCAGACAATGTAGCTAAAAAGTAATGAAGGCCATCGATATTGTGTAGAACCTAAAGGTGAATGTGTATTAATGTTTGTGTTCTATTGTGTACGCAGAAAGGATTTCTTCACATTAATTTTTGGCAGGCAAAGGCACTCCTTTAAATAGCCTTAATAATAAATAATGTGTTTAAAAAAATTTGCTTTTTCAGGAGCACTAATTTATTTTGCTTGCTGTATTTTGGCATACTTGGCATGCTAGTTTGATCCCTTGTTACCCTTCACTCAAGATAAAAAACTAGTTCTCTGAGAGGACATGAGCTTACCGGCAATGAATAGTCTGTACAAAAACCATGTGCTTGCAAACAAAATCCTTCTTCAAGACAGTCATGTTGGGTAGCGACTTGTACATGTATAAGTGCTTTTAATAGCACGTACATGTAAGATTGGTTTGGCAACCACAGGCACAGTTTAAACTTTCACAGATATGGTTCTGGGACTATTGTAATTTCTTGCCAAGATTTTAAAAGCAAGCAAAGGTTGCAGTGAAATTACTATAAGATGACATTTTAAAAATGCCATTCATTTTGAAATTATGCAAATTTGTGACATTTTAAGCAAATGTTTACATGGTAAAAGTGACAGATTCGTGTTTGCATTTTTCCACATTGTGATTTTCAATGTTTAAAACTACCAACAATTATAAAATACATTGTATTCATTACTAGTAAAACTTAATCGAAAAAAATAAAAAAATCTTTGTTAGCAAAGCTGTCAAGTCAGAGCCCTTATTACCAGGCCTGATACTGTGTGGATGCACCTACCGGTTTCTCTCTCGGAATAACAGTGCTAGGTTCAGGCAACTGGAGAGAAACATCAAAGACACAAAATAAGAATCATTTCAATCATTCAATAATTAAGGACAATCATTTATCCACTTCTCCTTAAAAATAATAATTATTATTCATTCAAAATGATTATTTGTCCATTTCTGATTGGCTAATATTACACACGTAATTCATCATAATCAGCAACTGTTGAACAAATTTGGAAGAATGTCTATTGGGCAGCATAATTGCCAGAAAACTGAACAGTTAACCAGAAAGACCTGGGCAGGAGGTTGAGAGACTGTTTTGGTGGTCAATGACGAAACTTTTGACTAAAAAAATAGCAAGAACAGCAAGGAGACAAATTGACGGACAACATCTGCCATTTGAAGAATACTATTTTGCAGTCCTGAACAACCCTTTCTCTCCTAAACTTGCCGATAAGCAGGCAATTGAAGATGAACTTAACATTGATGGAGGTAAGCATGTTTTACTGTAGCTTGCTTTTAAACTGGGTTTTATTTGAATGAGTAATAATACAATTATTGAATTCATCTTTCTTATCATCTGACATCAATCAAGTAGCAAAATTGCCAGATTATTGAATGATTAACCGAGAAGACCTGGGACAAGGTTTACTTGTTTTGGTAGTGAATACAAAATGGCAGAACATAAATTTTCACTCGTTTCACGAGGAATAAACAGGGGAACTATTGGTTAAAAACATAGCAAGAAGAGCACGAAGACAACTCAAAAGATGACATCTGCTATTTGGAGAATATTTGCAGACCCGAAAAAACCCTTCACATGTCTCTCCTAAACTTGCTGATAAACATGCACTGTCAAAGATGAACTTATGGAGGTACAGCTGTAAGAATATTTTAGCTTGCTTTTAACTAGGAATTATCATTCTGGGAGGTTGTTATCTGACAAGGCCATACATGTAGGCCTCACTAGATAACACCCTCCTCTATCTCTATAATTCTTCAGATGATACTCAGCTTAATTCAAAAATTGTGAAATATTATCAATATATTTTTATATAGGTAATACACATGTTTTTTTTTATTTGTTTTATTTTTATTTTTCATGGCTTGCCTGTAAAGTAGCTTTTAAGCTATACACATTTGACCATGTTAAATATATAACTAAGGTTTATGTTTATGTTGATTGAGGTTGGCCATTAGCTATACCTGTGGAAGGAAAACAGGGCAATGAAATTAACTTATTTTGGTTGCCAATTTTCCTCAATAGTAACAGGTCCTATGCAGACATTCTTATAGGACTTATATGTATCCACCCATTCCTCGTCAGAAAATGCGATCATGACAGGCCCTAAGAGTGACTATCTGGGTGAAAGGTTACTTTTAGCTCATAACTGTATACAGGACAATTCACCTTGGCAAGAACAAGTCCATCTGATCTCTCATTAGGCAGCTGAAATATTAAACATGTCATTAGTACTGAGAAAGACGGCAGCTACATGTATCATTCTTATTAACATCAGAACTAATTTTGGTAAATTATGTTCAAGAAATCTAAGTTTTTTGGTATTTCTAGCCTGATGAAGTTCTTCAAAAAAAATAAATAATTAAACAATTAAGTATAAGAAGCATTGTGCTGACAACCAAAGAAAATATAGAAACCAATAAAACTCTACATGTGTACATTACAAAAATATTATTGTCAATAATATCAGTCTTACTTTCCAAATGGCATTAAACAGTAACTGTGCATTATCTCTGGCAAGATTCCTCAGAAAATCTTCCTTGTTCTTCCTAAAAAAGACACAAGGGAAAAAAGGTTTCCATGAATAACGGCCAGTTACAACATACAGTAAAGTATAAACAAGGATGATAGATTTCTTTGAGCGACAACAAAAGGACAATAAATTGAATGTTCTTTGTACTGTCTTGATCTACATCTAACTACAATAAATTACATGGTTCTTGGCCCGTGACGTCCTTGGTCCATGACTTTTCAGAACATGACTAAATCTTTCATCGAGAAATAGAATACAGAGAAAACTGAAAGGCATGATGATTTATTGTTTATTATTCTTTCGTATGACGAAGTTTTGGCTTTCCTGGTGTGAGTAGAGGCGTGAAATTAAAGTTTGTTGACAGGTAGGTTAATTTGCCTTTCTTGGAGATTGGACTTTCATAACACCGTAAATTGCATGGTCATGTTCACTTGGCTTGTGAATAAATAAAATGCAACGGGAAGACGTGCCTTTTTGCAGAACAGATTTTCAGATAAACCTTTTTCTGTCATTGGATGCACATTGCTGCAGACTTCAAATGTTTTGTTTTATCAGCTCCTGAAAAATATCACCAAATTTTGAGAAGTGGTCCTTGGTCCATGACCTATGACCTATGCGAAAATTTAAAACAAATCATAGAATAAGAACTCTTTTTCCCGTAATTTAAACAGGCAGTTTCAATTTACAAGAACAAACCCTTATACGATTTGTTTTAATTTTTTTTCTTAAATTAAGAAATCTCGAATTTAGAGTTCCAAGGACCACATACTGTACATATCAAAACACTCTTAGACTTTATGACAAGCGAGCCACCAAGTCACTTCTGTTTAAGACCTTAAAATTTGGCTCTGTATTCTGAAGTAAATGTTGCTCATTCATAGTTATAATATTTTTTCTTTGCCAGTCTAAACAACAATCATTTGTAAATGCTTACCTTGCACGTGTACCACTCATCATACATGTGTTTAAACTCACCTTAACTCACGTAAATCAATGGGTTGAAGATCGATAGCCAAAAGATTTCCAACATCTAATTCTGGATCTATGTCTTTCTTCACATCAATAGATTTAAATTTCCCTTCTGCATCTTTTTCTGCCGCCGACAGAACAGAAGCGACATCAACCTCCATGCCGTCCGCCATCTTGGCTCGGGCATAAGAGCATCATGGAAGATGCGAGGTTACTCAGTCAACGACAGTAAAGCGTGCGTAACATGAAAGAAACCTCAGCCACGGGTTCCCCTAGGCCTTCACTTTCACCCAGAGTCCGGAGAGTCTCACAGGAAAAAATAACGGATTCCCCTTTTTTGGATATTTTAGGGTATTTAAAGAATACCCATAAAAATCCCAAATTTGGAAGAGTGAGACAAGTCCCAATCTGGGAACTTGGTTGGGAATTTCCTGGTTGGGACTTGCCTCACTTTGCCAAATTTGGGATTTTTATGGGTATTCTTTAAATACCCAAAAATATCCAAAAATGGGAATCCGTTATTTTTTCCTGTGTCTTTCACCCATTACCTCGTTTATCATTAATTTTTATATATATATTTGTTCACACTTTGTTTACGAATATAATTGGCGCATTTTTTTGTTCTTAAGCTTGAAAACAATAAAATATTCCAACGAGCAAATGGAAACTGAGGCGGCGTATGCAGCAAAAGGATCAACACTCCGGCTATGTTCGTACATGTACCATATCGGACTTTTTGAACTTGAACTTTTTGAACTGTATGAGTTTAGCCTGTTTTAAGCGATCAGATGGTGGACCGCGGGGGAAAAATTCCGCTCGCTTTTTTCCCAAGTACGATTTAATTCGCTCTACACCATCTGAACACCGCGCTCTACACTGTGAACGCCTGGAACAGGCTAATATGAGGTATACTACCGGAAGAATATGAAAACCTATCAGATAACTGACTCTCCACGGAGCGGTGCAGGTTCGCTCCATTACAGACTATCGCGCCGAAAACACCGTTAGGCCGGTGTGTGAACAGAAGCTACTTCCGGTATTGTTTTCGTGCCGGCGCAGTCGCCAGCGTAACAGCTATCCATAGCCTAGGTTAGCCTGGTTGTCGGGAGTCAGTGCGCGTGCGCATAGTGACAGAACACGGAATTTTTTACGGAATTTTAAGCTACATCATAAATTTAGTCTCCCACGCATACGTTCTTAGGTGCTCGTCAAGTGTTCCTGTCCCACAAACGTCCTTATGGACCCAAATTTGATACAATAATAAAAAAAAGCATTTGAGTCCTTTCGAAACCTGTAATTTCAGCCTTTGAAAGCAATAGACCTCATTCACGATACCCGCCATCTTTGCACGCGCTTTAGAATTGATGGGATAAAAGCATGGATAACAGAAAGACTTTCTAGAATCCATGACAAAAGCAATGTCACGTGGTATTTCAGGGGGCAAACAAAAGATAAAATTTGCCAATGAGAGAAATCGCGGTTGACTTTGTTTATTCTCTCAAAACGAAATGACGATTTAATAGTCATGCAAAATGTACGGTTTGAGTTTCGAAAAAATTAACGTCATTATTGCTTGCTGTGAGGACATCTACGGTCGTTACTGCACCAAAAAAAGTAAAAATGATCACTTCCACCCATAATTTGCTATTATCGTCTCAATATAAAAAGTTGTTCATTTTGTTTCTGTGTTTTTTCTTGTTTCTGTTTCTGATTTCTTGTATTGGAAAGTTTGCTCCCCCTGAGAAACCACGTGAAATCGCTTTTATCCCATCAGTCCTTAAGCGCGTGCAAAGATGGCTGGCATCGTGAATAAGGTCTATTGCTTTAGCAGCGTGAAAGCGAGCGCCGCAGAATATATGTTATACCCTTTAGGATTATGTAAGCTATTGTTATTGTTATTGGTTTCTAGTGATCATGAAAAGCACGCTACTCTGACGCTACCTTTGTACCCTGTGAGTAGTGGTTTCTCCAGGCCGGAGGCTGCGCTTCGAAGAGCGACCGTTTGCTTTTCCATCGAACATGCGCGTCCACGTGATGCCTACGTCAAATGACGAATGACATCACTTCCTCTTGATTCGCAGGAAACATTAGGGACTTTAGATCCAACGACGCGACGGCAACGAAAAATTTTTAAAAAACAAAACAAAATAAACAAGCAAACAAAAAAGCAATAGGTTTAATAAACAAAACAAAAACTCTACACGAGCATCACACTTTTTTTTGAAATTTTTTTTCCGTTTGGGGACGACTATGACGTGAAAATGTCGATTTCGCGTTTTATGGAGAGCGTAAACAAGCTACGACGAAATTTTATCTCTCTTGTTGAACTTGGATATAGTCCCTAGGAATTCAATTTTAGTTGGGTTTGCCCACATTTGACAAAATAAGTGGGTGGGAATATACTGAATTATCGCGATAAAGACTGAAAGAGCGCAAATTAACTGGTGGGCCGCGTTAACACCGTAATTTTTAGCGAGTTATTACAACTCCAAAAATGGCGTAAAAATTTTAGGTACAGGATAACCCCCTTTTTGGGGTTATTTTAACTCCTAATTTAACTCCGGATTTGGGGTAATTTTTACTCCTGAAAAAGAGGTCTTTTTACTCCCAGTGGGATTACTTTTACTCCTTACATGGGTTGTTTTTACTCTTTTAGGAGTTAACTTAACTCTGAGCGTGGAGTAAAAATTTTAGGTACAGGATAACTCCTTTTTGGGGCTTATATTAACTCCTCAATATCTGGGGTCACTTTTACTCCTAAAAAAGAGTTCTTTAAACTCCTTTTTGGAGTTAAAATAACTCCCCAAAAAATAACTCCACTGTAAGGAGTTAAATTAGCCCCTCTAGAGGAGCTTTTATAACTCCTTGAAAATTACTGTGAAGGCAGCAGTTATTAGCGTCAGTAAATGCGCGAGAGCCTTAACTTGTTTTTAAACAGGTTTTACTTTGGTCAGGGACAAACTTAATATTATTTGGCCAACATTTTATCACCGCACTGAGTTTGGCTCAAAGTCTCTTGAGAATCTTAAAAAAGGGGCATTAAAAATTCAAAATTTAAGGAGCTTACGATCTCAAATTTGTACACTACAAAATTTAAGAAGATATTAAGCGAACTAGGAAAACATCTGAGACACTCCAGCATGACGAACTAATGGGGCGTAATGTCATCAAAAACTGGTTGCATTTTCAAATAAAGCTTTCTTGCCTTTCCTGTAGACAGAAAAAAATAAGTCAAATAGATAATCAGGTAAAAAACAGACCTGAAATTATAAATAGTCAAAACTTTAAGTATATACTGTCATGTTTAACTACACTAATAACGTCCAAAAAGACCAAGAAAGCTATCAAGCGATTCTCTTAAAGGGAAAACAAAGCATAATCTTTTGTTTGTCAATTTGTGACAACGCAAGATCGAATTTAATTGTTGACCCAATCAGTTTTAAACTCATAATCCATCTCTATACTGTTCATCAATAGCCAGAACTGACAAGCACTCTTCGCTTATCGGAATAATAATGATAATGATAGTGGTATTGGCAAAATATGAGAGGAAAACATAGGGTGCTTTAGCCTTGTAGGAGACTTCGAGTCCTAGAATAATTGTTTTTCCACCTTGTGTATGTTATTTATACTAAATCAGTAAATAAATAAATAAATAAATAAATAAATAAATGCAGCAACATTTTTTTTGACGCCAAAAAAATAATTATAAATATAACCAGGCGCCCATAGGCGCCCATAACCCGGAGCTTCTAACTTCCATACTGCGCCTGATATAACCAAGAAAAATTAACCGCGGTGGATGCAGCAGCGGTACTGGCCGTCTTATAACTGTCTGTGTTTTGTAAATACCTATTAGTTTTTTCCTTTTTGGATTCGCCGTTATTAGGCATAATACGTTTGAATAAGTTTTCCAAGAATTAGCACTTTGGATTTTCTTTCTCTTTATTTAACTTCTGATTCTGCATTTACTACTTATGACTTTCACTGCTAGAACCTACAAGATTAAGTGTCATCTGAAGCATGTGATGTTCATGTCTGTGGTTGAAAATAACCAGCTCCTTGTGAAAATGTTAAAAGTTGTCTCATGATTCATATAACTTATTAAACACCCCATCTTCATGAACTAACTGCATGGTGCTGCATCCGACAGCTCCGTATTTCGTAGTCTTAGAAAAAACAACTCAGCATTTTAACAGGGATAAATTTCCAATTCCAATTTCTTCACAGCTTCAATTAGCGCTGCGCGCAGCTACTTTATAGACCCGAAACTCAGACAAACAAACTAAAATTGAATTAGCGAATTTCTCACTTTTGTCTGACTTTTGTCATATAAATGTCATGTTTGTCTGTCTTTTGTCATTAAAATGAGAAAAATGACAATTTCAGACAAAAATTGCAAATTAGTCACTCTGACGTCATCCGCGCGCTAGTTTTACCGGGAAAAGCTGTCGTGAAATTTGTCATGGCAAAACAATAATTGAGCTCTGAAGGCAATTAAAAGACAACAAGCTAGTTCGACATAATGTGTTGATGTCGTGATTAATAACTGCAATGTTTTGCGCAACCTTTCGGAAGATTAACAATTTATGGAGCTCCATAAGAGAGAGTGCGAGAAACGTTGTAAAACGTAGACGTACGTATTTTTCATCCCATACTACTAACTTAATTAATTGAAACATATATCCTGCCAAGTTTTCAGTAATAACACATATCGCTCGCTGAACACTTTTCCTAGAACTAACAGCAAACATGTTTTTCCTGTTCCCCCTTTCTTAAATACATTAATTATTCACGAACAATAATACTAATATCGCTCTCCTGACTGAGCTGAAGAATAATGCCACCTTATAAAACAAATATAATTTGAAAAATGAAGCCGGATTTCCTTCAGATAAAGAAGACTATTCGTCACGTAATAACCTTTTGATATTGCCGTTGCTCGTTTAAACACCAGTTTTTGGGGTTCTATAAATCCTGTACGATAATATATAGTTTGAAAAATACTTTTTAGGCAGCCAATATTCCATTACTTAACAGGTAACGTCATACAGATAACTCTCGATAACGATCAATGTCTGTCATGAAATTAGGCCTTTTATCTCGGTTGCATAAATGTAAAAAGAAAAGAAAAATTTTAACATCATACGTGGAAATGGAACCACACTATACAACTAAAGAAGTGCTGGAGGCAGAGTTCTGAACATTAATGAGCAAAGCAATGATGCGAGCTTCAATAATCGCTAACTGCGTTTTTAACGCATTCTTCGGTTTTACCGCCATAACGTTTAACATTGTAACAATACTCGCTCTGAGAAAACCATTGACGATACCAAGAGCCGTAAAAACATTACTGATGAGTCTGGTTGTGTCTGATCTTGGTGTTGGTTTACTGGCTCAACCTTTGTACGTTACATTGCTTGTCATGCGGTTGCGAGAAAACACTCAAAATTCAACGTTTGAGATTGTATCACACCTTTGGGAAAACACAGCGTATTTTTTTACGTATGCCTCATTCTTTGCTGTTGTGGCCATAGCTGCAGACAGATTCCTGGCCATTTATCTTCACCTCAGATACCAGGAACTCGTGACGCACAAGCGCGTTGTTGCTGTGGTGATCTTGATTTGGATATTGAGTGCGATTCTAACGTTGCTTTTCAGATGGACTCCGAATGTTGAGGCCTTTATTGTCGTAGCTGTTGATATCGTTTGTTACCTAACCACAGCCTTGTTTTATTTCAACATTTACTTAGCTGTACGTCGCCACAGCAATCATATTCACTTCTTGCAGGAACAGCTATCACAGAATAATGGCGGAGATATAGCTAATGTTGTGAGGGAGAGAAAAACTGCACTTGGTACATTCTACGTGTATCTTGTGTTCCTGATTTGTTATCTGCCTTTCACGTGTTACCAAATTTTGTACTTAAGCGCTAGACCGACTACGGTGTTACGGCATTTTGAGCTTTATTCTGAAATGCTGACCTACCTCAATTCATCTCTCAATCCTCTGATCTACTCTTGGAAGATGAGACATGTTCGACATGCTATCATGGAAATACTGAGAAACATATTCCTGGATCCACACAACTGAGAAAACATCCCGTACGGAACAGCCTAATATAACGAATTTGGAGGTTTCGTTTAATTTTTTAAAAATTTCCATTTCCGCTACTTTTACATTAACGCTTAATTTGTTTTAAGTAAAATGTTTTATTTTTCCACCATATGGGGTAACACCTCTAAAACATATTAAGTATACTGCAATTGGTTCAGAACTTTGCCGACAGGGTAGTTCTTGGCCTCAGGAAGTATAATCATATTTTCTGAAGGCTTGAAGTCCCCTAGATGGATTCCTATTGCTGATAAATTAACAATTAAGTATCTTATGAAGAATTATGGATAACACTCTCCTCGTCGACCTCCATAATTCTTCATTTGATACGAAAGCCGAATTCAATAACTGTTTTATTATTCATTCAAAATAATTCCTAGTTTAAAAACTTAGCTCGAACATGCTTACCTCCATCGATGCATGTTAAGTTTATCTTCGATAGTGCACGTTTAGGGTTGTTCAGCTCCGCAAATATTCTCCAAATAGCAGATGTCGCCCTTCGAGTTGTCTTCTTACTGTTCTTGCCATGTTTTTAGCTATTATTTCGCCTAGTTCTTACTCTTGAAACGAGTGAAATGTTCGCCATTTTTGTCTTCACAACCAAAACAACTCAACCTCGTCCCAGGTCTTCGCGGTTAACGGTGCATTAACCTGCAAGGAAGTTGCACTTTTGACGTCATCGGTTCATTAATCGCAAAATTCTTCCAAATTTGGTCGTCAGTAGCTGGTTATGGTGAATTATGCGTGTGCTTTTAGCCAATCAGAATCGGGAAAATATTTTAAATGAATTATAACTACTTTTAATTGATTCCGTCATGGTCCGTAAGTACCTAAATAGTCAAGAACCATACTAAGATCTTAGTGAAAAATATACACCAAGACTAGCTCTTTACGATAGAAACATGTGATACAAAAAGATTTGAATCTACCGAGATACAGATTGAAAACTAGGCCGCAATCTCTGGCCTTTAGGGGGGGCTACTTGTGGGTACAAACTACCTAAAGACATGAAGAACGGTAGCAGATTGTCGAATTTTTAATAAGAGACTTATAAATATGTTCTTAAAATTACTTTCATCTTTTTTCTTTCCATCCCTTGACATAACTAGCTGGGCATGTTTCAGACCACTTTCCCGCCAGCTGGAATTTACAGACCCCGTTGATCATCTGGTTATGTTTAGCGCCCGTTTGAAACCTCAACGGCGAAAAAAAAAGCCTATTTCGGCAAGAGAGATATCATCTCTTGATATACAGAGAAAAGGCTACGAGAACCAAACTGGAACTTTTAATTTGAAAGCTTTGCAAAGAATTTGTAGAAAAACGATCAGATTTTTCTTTTCAAAATTGGCCTGTAGAAAACATGGAACTCAACAATGACAAATTACCCATACCCGAACTCAAATTCTGTTTTGTTCTGAAATTTTCTCTTGTTTTTGTGCTTAAAAAAATACTCCGAGGGGCAGACGTGACGGCTATATGCAATGTAAGCGTATGATGTAAACGAATCCACCCAGGGAGGGTGATGGCTGCAACATGCCGTACAATTCTCTCCATTTTTGTTTGGGAGTAATCCCGACTCAGCTGTTCTCTTATTCGCTTTGAGGTCCACACGCTATCGTGCATATTTAATAATAATAATAATAATTATAATAGTTTATCGATATCCCTCTCGCATCCTAAAGGCTGAATTACAAGGAAGGTCAGAGACAATAACAGAAGACAATACAATGCCAAAACAATCAAGTAGATAATTATGTAAATGTAATTAAAAGCACTACATAACAGAGAAAAAATAACAGAGCACAGGATTACAACTGGTCTTGAAACTTAATGGTGCAGAAATCTGCGAACCGCTTTGTCTTGGGGACAACGCGCACCGGAACACGTTCGCCTGAACGGAGGCAGTATGGCCTGTCAATTGACACACAAGGAATTAATGGCTTGAGTACCGGAGACGACAGGCAGTCACGCTTGATAAAATTTATGCTAGCTTCCTCCTTTCTCTGGGAAAGGGCAGTGATGCCAGATTGAATTAGGGCGTCGTCATAGTGACAGTTCGGCAAAACGATGCGTAGGGCCCTTTTTTGTACAGATTCTATAGCGTCCTCTAAATACTTTGGCAGGGCTGCCCAAACAGGGCAGGCATATTCAAGTACAGATCTTACAATGCTACAGTTCACTTGCACTAGCTGCTCTTCCTTAAACTTCATTTTTTTTGGTCAAGTTTTTTTGATGAAGGTCACTTGAATGAGAACATGTCATTATTTTTCTTCATGTTAAATGTTTAAAGTTGTTTCTGCTGTTGTGTTTTCTTTCAAAGCTATTCCCAGTGCTCGCTCGCGTAACACTGGCCTTAATTCTGACGAATTAGTAGCGAGAGATCTTTTCAAATTTCTCAAGAAATTCTCATCATTAGGGATCTCTCGGTCAGGAGCTTCGTGAATAAAGCTCCAACGTCGTCAATTCAGTACCTTGGTTACACAGAGACTATGGCGCTTCATAATCATTGATTTCTTTTGGTAAACACTTTTAACTGTTTGCAGAATTATTTCAGCTTACTTTGTGTAAAGGTCAGTCAAAGTGGTAATTATTTTTGCGCATTCTTAATGCGCACATATCATTCTGTAGAAACACCCGCCATGTAACCAGTTCCGGCTGGCTGTCAGCCACTAGTTTGCGTTGCAGTTTCTTTGTGTGGGTCCCCAACCTACCAACTGTCTAAATACTTAACTAACGAACTGAAACCTTTGACTGACGAATCTAGACACAAACTACAGTCTACTAAGAACTTTATTGACGCCATTAAGACAATACAGACGACTGCTTGGTCACTCGCGACAACAACAAACTACAAACGACTATTTACGGAAAACCGACACATACCGAGCGATTACTAGACCAGTCTTCGTACAACCCGACCTCTCACAAGGCTGCTACTATCCGGACTCTGACGAGACGAGTGCAACTAGTTTGCGACTCACCTGACAGCTTACAAGACGAGACTGATTATCTTTACAACGTTTTTAGTAAGAACAATTACAACACGGACTTTGGTAGACGGAACACTCACAGTAACACTGATTCCAACACTCAGACCAACTCTGGCCCTGTTACGACAACGACTATACCGTACATCAGAGGCACTCTGAAACTATTGCACGTATATTACAACCTTACAATATACGTGTTGCACGCAAACCGATAACCACTTTACGGCGACTGCTTACTAATGTCAAAGGACAAAGACAAACCGGAGGACAGACAGGGAGCAGTATACAAGATCAAATGCTGCGACTGCCACGCTTCTTACGTTGGTGAAACCGGCAGAAACCTAAGCACCCGACTGACCGAACACAAACGAGCGACGAGGAATGGTGACGTCAACAATCACATTGCTGAGCACCATTTGAAGACGAAACATCAAATTGACTGGGACTCTGCGACATGTATAACGTATTCTACAGACTACTATCAACGTCTTACTTAAGAAAGCTGGTTTACTAACAAAGAACAAACGAAACGTTAGTCACTGTTAACAACAACAGTCCTATTCAGGACTACGTTCACCAGGACGATCAAACTCAACCTACTTTTGATAATGATAATGGTATTGTCAAAATATGAGGAAAACATAGGGTGCTTTAGCCTGGTAGGAAACTTCGAGTCCTAGAATAATTGTTTTTCCACCTTGTATATGTTATGTATACAAAATCAGTAAGTAAATAAATAAACTAGAAATATGTATCTCGCAATAACCCTCGCGAAACTCGGTTTTGTAATGGCACTCAAGTTAAGCCCTGTCGGTCGGGGTTACGAACTGGATGCGAATATCGTCTTAAAGGTCCATACGTTGTTCTTTCTTTTCTTCTTCTTCTTTTTTGCGTATTATGTGGCGTTATTGTTAACAGTGCATTGAAAAGCAGATTTAGCACCATTTCGGCGTCCGGATTTAGAAAAAGACAAAAACAAAGAACAAATATGGCCCGGTGCAGTTCTCCTTCTTCGGGCCGTAATACAGAGCTGAAACAGACTTTGATCTATATATCGGCGTTGTCGCTCCAGAGAAGTTTCGGTGGAAAATCTTCCCGGGCGAGGATTTGGAGCCACTTGTTGTGCTTGTGTGTCATTTGCATGGGAAATTGTTTGTGATTCAACGATTGAAAACTTTGTAAATTGGTCATCGGCGGCGAAGTCTGTGTTGCCTTGTGTTGCCTGGAAACGCAAAATGCTCCATGACGTCACTGGCGGATACCAAGCATATTTATCAGGGCGGATAATGGTTGGGTGGCGAAACGAGCGCGTCCGAGCAAAAAGGTGTGATGCAGTGGACTGGGACTCTGCTTAGAAATGTCGCTTGTTTTCGACTTGGGTCAGGGCCATCCTCGGAGACCCAGGGGCAGATAGTGGGCGCGAGGGAAAGTCTAAACGGGCGGGAAAATATGACACGAAGGATCGTTCTTTACTATTCTTCGAGTCATATTTCCCGCCCGTTTAGACTTTCCCTCGCCCCTACTATCTGCCCCTGGGTCTCCGAGGATGGGTCAGGGCTTGCGAAGGGCTTGCGAAGGGTTTGCGATGTGTTTTGTACATTAGACACTGCCGCTGACACTGAATTATGGCGGCTTGATTTGTTTCTTGGACCTCTTCCTCGTTCCTTTGTGCTGGTACGCTGTCTCCGAGAGGCAAATGTTGCTATTTTTGCGGGAGGTTTAGTTGGAGTAGACAAACCTCTCTTTCAAATGGTTTCTTTTATTACTTCCATGACTCTACCACTGAATTATATTTGCGTTCTGCTACTCGCCAATGTCGATGTTATTCCAAAACAAAAACAACTAAGTACTGTCTAAAACGCGAAGGAAAATCGCATCCATGTCATCCGTGGCAAAACTAAAAGACAACAGATCGTGTTTCATAACTAGATGACGTGTATTTTATAAATGCGTTCAGCTCGTGCAAGGTGAAATTATGCTAATATTAATCACCATCATCCTTCTTTTTAATTTTGAAAAAAACATCTCATACGTCTTTCTGTTTCTTCGAAACTTCAAAATTAGTTTTCCCTCAGTTTTTCCTGTTTACCTTGTTTTGTTTTAGAGAGAAAAGCGGAGAAAAAACCTTACAACTAACCTCAATAAATTTTGTTTACATGCGGTTGCCGGATTTGCAATTCGCCATGGCGCGTTGCACCCGAGAAGCAAAGTTTGAAGAAGTACAACGCCACTATATCAATATATATCAATCTAATTTTCTGTTATGTTATATAAAATTTATCCCCCTTTAACATATGTAAAAATTGAGGTTAAGAAGCGTTAAGCTTTTGCAAACGAAACGGCGAAAGACGATAAGGTGATATTAAGTGGAAGAAGGAGGTATTCAACACTTTCAAATTAAACTCAAATTTTGGCATTATACGACCAACAAGTTTGACTTCTAGACGTACAGACACAAACATATGAAACTGTTTATTGATATTGTTATGAAACGAATTTATCTATTTAACATTGTAGCCTGAAATTACAGAAAGAAAATAGGGTTTCCGGTTTGCAAAAAGGAAAATTTCGCCGGCCCTCGAGCGCACCGGAAGCGCGGAAAGAGCGCTCGTGCCAGTCCTACTCCGCATCACACATTAAATGAAGAGCGGAGCGCTCGTTTCACCGCCCAGCCCAGGGCGGATAAAGGTTGGGCGGTGAAACGAGCGCGTCCGAGCAAAAAGGTGTGATGCAGTGGACTGGGACTCTGCTTAGAAATGTCGCTTTGCTTTTTTTCGACTTCGGTCAGGGCTTGTGATGTGGTTTGTACATTAGATACTGCCGCTGTCACTGAATTATGGCAGCTTGATTTATTTTCTTGCACTTCTTCCTCGTTCCTTTGTGCTGGTACGCTGTCTCCGAGAGGCAAATGTTGCTATTTTTTGCGGGAGGTTTAGTTGGAGTAGAAAAACATCTCTTTCAAAGGGTTTCTTTTATTACTTCCATGACTCTACCACTGAATTATATTTGCGTTCTGCTACTCGCCAATGTCGATGTTATTTCAAAACAAAAACGACTAAGTACTGTCTAAAACATGAAGGAAAATCTCATCCATGTCATCCAAGGCAAAACTAAATGACAGCAGATCTTGTTTCATAACTAGATGACGTGTATTTTTTAAATGCGTGCAGCTCGTGCAAGGTGAAATTATGCTAATTTTAATCACCATCATCCCTCTTTTTAATTTTGAAAAAAACATCTCATACGTCTTTCTGTTTGTTCGAAACTTCAAAATTAGTTTCCCCTCAGTTTTTACTGTTTACCTTGTTTAGTTTTAGAGAGAAAAACTGAGAAAAAACCTTACAACAAACCTCAATAAATTTTGTTTACATGCGGTTGCCGGATTTGCAACGCATTGCGCGAATCGCCATGGCGCGATGCACCCGAGAAGCAAAGTTTGAAGAAGTACAACGCCACTATATCAATATATATCAATCTAATTTTCTGTTATGTTATATAAAATTTATCCCCCTTTAACATATGTAAAAATTGAGGTTAAGAAGTGTTAAGCTTTTGCAAACAAAACGGCGAAAGACGATTAGGTGATATTAGTGAGCTTAAGATCCGACGACGGCGAGATTCTGCGACGGCAGACTTGGTCGAGGGGGTTTGGGGTGAGGTCGCCGTCGCAATGGCGCGAAAAATAACATTAAGAAAGCTCGCGCGACGGCGGGATGTTGTAGCGCCTTTTCCTGTTGAAGTTTAGAAATAAATACAAGAGTGATGACTACTTTTAGAATGGTTCGTGAATTGTTACTGACAAGTTTCGATGATGGCGACATTTCAGAAGATGAATTTTTACTGTTGTATGATGTCAACAGATCTAAAAATCCGGATTTTCCCTACCAGAATTACGAACATTTTGACCCCGAGAGGCTTGACGAAAAGATGAGTGACATAATCCACTGGACCTCAATTTAATGCCAAAACAAGTCTACTATGTCATACACAGCAATAAACACAAGAAAAAACTTGTAAACCTTACTGGGTTGCTTTCTTAGTCAAGTTGACCGATCGCGAGTCCATGGCGATTAACGAGTCAAACTGTTTAGAGAGGGCAAACAAATTTAATTTAAATACCGTGTTCAAATCGTTTAAGTCGCTTAGAAATTCGACAAAAATGGTCTACTGAGAATAAACTGTCAACAGTACTAAAGAATTTCGCTCAAAATGTGTTTAAATGGCATTATTTTGATCAAGTTTACTCACGTTTTACACGCGACGGCAAAATGGCCTTCTTCACGTCACAGACAAGGCCGCTACGGCGGGAAACTTTGCAACGACGGCAGCCGGAAGTCTTTCTAGCAGTAATTTCACTTCCGCTCGCCGTCACAGACGTCTGCCGTCGTCGGATCTTAAGCAGGCTATTAAGTGGAAGGAGGAGGTATTCAACACTTTCAAATTAAACTCAAATTTTGGCATTATACGACCAACAAGTTTGACTTCTAGACGTACAGACACAAACATATGAAACTGTTTATTGATATTGTTATGAAACGAATTTATCTATTTAACATTGTAGCCTGAAATTACCGAAAGAAAAGAGGATTTCCGGTTTGCAAAAAGGAAAATTTCGCCGGCCTTCAAGCGCACCGGAAGCGCGGAAAGAGCGCTCGTGCCAGTCCTACTCCGCATCACACATTAAATGAAGAGCGGAGGGCTCGTTTCACCGCCCAACCTTTATCCGCCCTGGCCCAGCCTTTATCCGCCCTGGCCCAACCTTTATCCGCCCTGATATTTATTCATGAAGCCTCGAATTTCGCAACTGGCAACGACCACGCGCGGTTGGCAGACTGAGCGCGCGCTTCGCGCGCGACCAGATTATAACGGCGCTACGCTCGGAATAAGCAAGCAGACAAATGTTTGCTCTTAAGTATTTGCTGTTAATCAGACCTGATATGCAACAAACACTGTGGTTCTTTAGGTTCCGTTCATGCAGGTGTGATGAACTGTTTTTACTAAGTTATCAAACTTAATTAAGGAAGCAATTTCTTTGATCTAGCTTTTATTTAGTTTGAAAAAAAACTGCTTTATTAATAATGAGGGTGATTTTTGTTCAAGTAAAGGATCCAGAGAGGATCTGCTCTCGCGAATTATTAACTAACAATGACCTAATTCAGTAGAGGAGGGAAACTTACAAAAAAAAATGCAGCAACATTTTTTTTGCCCAAAAAAAAAAAAAAAAATTAATATAACCAGGCGCCCATAGGAACCCATAACCCGGACCTTCCGACTTCCATACTGCACCTAATATAACCAAGGAAAATTAGCCGCGGTACTGGCCGTCTTATGGCTGTCTGTGTTTTGTAAATACCTATTAGTTTTTTCCTTTTTGGATTCGCCGTTATTAGGCATAATACGTTTGAATAAGTTTTCCAAGAATTAGCATTAGTCTTAGGAAAACAACTCATGTTAACAGGGATAAATTTCCACCTTTTTCTAGACGTTTCAAAGTCACCATCACTTTCTTCACAGCTTCAATTTCAATTATTGCTATTATCAACAGCTAGTATTATCAAGTCCTACCTGGAAGAGCTGTCGTGAAATTTGTCATGGCAAAATAATTGAGCTCTGAAGGCAATTAAAAGACAACAAGCTAGTTCGACATAATGTGTGTTGATGTCCTTATTAATAACTGCAATGTTTCGCGCAACCTTTCGGAAGATTAACAATTTATGTAGCCAAATAAGAGAGAGTGCGAGAAACGTTTTCAAACGTAGACGTACGTATTTTTCATCCTCACTTCTAACTTACTTAATTGAAACATATGTCCTGACAAGTTTTCAATTACAACACATATCACTTGCCGAACACTTTTCCCAGAAGTAATACCAAACATTTTTTTTCCCGTTCCCTTTTTCCCAAGTACATTAATTATTCACGAACAATAATACTAATATCGCTCTCCTGACTGAGCTGAAGAATAATGCCACCTTATAAAACAAATATAATTTGAAAAATGAAGCCGGATTTCCTTCAGATAAAGAAGACTATTCGTCACGTAATAACCTTTTGATATTGCCGTTGCTCGTTCGAAACAGCAGTTTTTGGAGTTCTATAAATCCTGCACGGTAATATTTAGTTTGAAAAATACTTTTTAAGCAGCCAAAATTCCATTACTTAACAGGTAACGTCATACAGATAACTCTCGATAAGGATCAATGTCTGTCATGACATTAGGCCTTTTATTTCGGTTGCATAAATGTAAAAAAGAAAAGAAAAATGTGAACATCATACGTGAAAATGGAACCATACTATCAACTAAAGAGATGCTGGAGGCAGAGTTTTGAAAGGTAATGAGCAATATATGCCATGATGCAAGCTTCAATCATCGCTAACTGCGTTTTTAACGCATTCTTCGGTTTTACCGCCATAACATTTAACATTGTAACAATACTAGCTCTGAGAAAACCATTGACGATACCAAGAGCCGTAAAAACATTGCTGATGAGTCTGGCTGTAGCTGATCTGGGTGTTGGTTTACTGGTTCAACCTTTGTACGTTGCATATCTTGTCATGCTGAAACAAGAAAACACTCAAAATTCAACTTTTGAGATTGTATCAGACCTTTGGGGAAACACGGCATATTTTTTCACCTATGCCTCATTCTTTGGTGTTGTGGCTTTAGCCGCAGACAGATTCTTGGCCATTCATCTTCACCTCAGGTACCAAGAACTCGTGACTCACAAGCGCGTTGTTGCTGTAGTGATCTTCATTTGGATCTTAAGTGCGATTCTGACGATACTTATAGGAAGGACTCCGAATGTTGAAGCCTTTATTGTAATAACTGTTGATAGTGTTTGTTACCTAACTACAGCCTGGTTTTATTTCAAGATTTACTTAACTGTACGTCACCACAGCAATCAAATTCATGTCTTGCAGGAACAGCTAGCACAGAATAATGGAACAGATATGGGAAATGCTGAGAGGGAGAGAAAAGCTGCAGTTGGTACATTCTACGTGTATGTTGTGTTTCTGATTTGTTGTCTGCCACTCCGTGTTGCATGATTATCTACCTAAGCATTGGACCACATACGGTGCTAACGAACCTTGAACTTTATACTGAAATGCTGACCTACCTCAATTCATCTCTCAATCCTCTGATCTACTCCTGGAAGATGAAACATGTTCGACATGCTATCATGGAAATACTGAGAAACATATTACCATATCCACACAACTGAGAAAAAATCCTGTACGGAACAGCGTAGAATAACAACTTTGGGGGTTTGGCTTAACTCCCTTAAAATTTCCATTGCGGGGTAGTACAGTAGGGACCGGCGACTCCCTTTTTTTTTTCGGCGGTGGAATCTCATTAATATAACCTGCAGTGGAATTCATTAACACCGATGACGTCATGGCCTTTTGTCTTTTAATCATCTCACGAACCGAAATGCAAGGAGATCTCTTTAAGATAAGATGATGTGCTATTTTTTTAAGTGGTTAGCTTATTTGACAGATTTTCTAGTTATCTCTCGGTCAATAAGTATCTTCGTTTTTGATTGGTTGACTAAACACTATGAAAAGTATTCATTGGTTGATTCATGTTCTCGAAGGAATTAGCGCTAACTCGCCTGTGACGTGAAATGCTTTACCCGCGCGATATCTCTTCTTCCCATCATGTCCAAGGTTTGCGAAAGGGCAGAAGAATCTTAGAGTTTGTTACCTTATAGACCAAAATGAGAAAACTTTAAGACTACAAAGTGGAAATAGGAGATTTCACTCGACGGAAACTGCTCTATTTTAATTCACAGATGAAATTCGAAAGAACATGGACGAGAAAAAGGAATCCGTGATCGTTCTTTTGGACATGTGTAGCCATGTCTAAGGTGTTCGGTAGCATACGTTACGATCTGATGCTGTCAAAACTTCAGGGTATAGCGGTGTCCAATGCTCTTCATTGTACAACTGGTTTGGAAGTTACTTGGTTGAAACTTGGTTTCGTTGTTAAAACAACAAAACCAAGTTGTTAACATGACCAACCCTCTTCGGGGCCTGTTTATGTACCGCAAGGCTCTATTCTCGAACCGTTTCTATTTAAACTGTATGTAAATGATCTTCTATCAATCCCAAGCAATAGTTCATGTGGATTATATAATAAAATTTTCCTGGTTATTGCATTAAATAAGGATCCTTTGTCAATAGCAAGATGGTACTGGACGAACTCCCTAGTCATCAACCCTGACAAGACTAAGCTCTTGGTTATTAGAGTCCCGAAGATTACGAGAAGCCCGCCATCTTTTCCGCCGGTTAAATTACTGGGCATCTGTGGCCAAAGATATGGAAGTAGTAATTGAATCATCCCTACCTCATAAAACGTCACCAAAACGGTCGCAGATTGTATGCATAGACAAGCGATCATATTATGATCTCTTGACATAGATTAATTAGGATCAACAGCACCTTCTTGATAGGAAGACGCTACTTTTACATTAACGCTTTTGTTTTTTCAGTAAATTGTATTATTTTTCCACCTTGTGGGTCAATACCTCTAAAACAAGTTAAATATACTGCAATTGGTTCAGAACTTTGCTGACAGGGTAGTTCTTGGCTTCAGGAAGTATAATCATATTTCTGAAGGCTTGAAGTCACTTAGATGGATTCCTAGCTACTGCTGATGAAGTACTTTTAATTGTTCCGTCATGGCTCGTAAGTACCTAAACAGTCGAGAACCATACTATCTTGGTCAAAACTTTACACCAAGACTAGCTCTTTACGATAGAAACATGCAATACGAAAAGATTTGAATCTACCGAGATACAGATTGAAAACTGGGCCGCAATCTTCCGCCTTTAGAGGGGCTACTTCTTGGAACAAACTACCTAAAGACATGAAGGAAGTAGCAGATTGTCGAATTTTTAAAAAGAGACTTACAAATATGTTCTTAAAGTTACTTTCATCTTTTTTAATAATAAATTAGTTAATCATTTATTCTTTTTTTCTTATAAATAGTAAGTTTTAAATGGTTAGCGTATTGTGACTGAAAAGCCCTGTAAAGGGAGTCTCAATAAATGTTTGTAAATCACCGAGACGTAACGTAATCATGCACTTTCTATTTCCCGCCCCTTCAATGTCCAACAAATGGTTCCACTTGCGGTTCACTGATTCTTTTTAGCTCTTTCTAGCACCAAACAGAATTTTTTCTTACCCCAGTCCCCTTCCTCTCCTCCCAAGTACAGTTATTACGCTCCTCTTTATTTGTTTTATTTTTCCTCTTCCGCCATTGCTATCACACACAAAAACTGATATATTGACCTCGAAATATCAAGAAAACATGTCAAACCAGTTAAAAACAGCACGGGGGCGTTGTAGAGGGGTACAATTTTTGAACAGGCAGAATTTTGGGATGTCAATTTATAAAACGTACACTGAAATTGAAAGCGGCCTGGTCGAATTTGAGAGACACAG
Source organism: Porites lutea (assembly GCF_958299795.1). Lineage (NCBI taxonomy): Eukaryota > Metazoa > Cnidaria > Anthozoa > Scleractinia > Poritidae > Porites > Porites lutea. The sequence continues at coordinate 708,251 of NC_133206.1, forward strand.
GATTTCCATTCTATGTAACTGAGTTGTTTAACAATATTAAAATTAGGAAAATCCAAGCTTCCTTTCCAAAGAAGACAAAAAAATCTCGTTGACGTTTCTTTGATTTCTCTGCCGGCAACAAAACGGAGACCTCAAGCTGTACAATTCTTTTGTTTCCCTTCTCTTGACATCTGCACAACATACTCTGGCTATAACTGAAAATTTTATCCCAAGACACTAGAGTAAGGATCTTAAATTCTTCCCTTTCATTGACTTTCCTCGAGCTTCACGCCTTTTTTGGTGCCGGTTTAGAGACGCTCTCAACTTACTACCCTACCCCACATAAATCTTTGCTAGATTTGCAGCCGCCATATTGAATGCTATATAACCAAGTTTGCCCCAGGATCCTATCAACTATCTCCACCTAACCAAACTACCGGTATCCCATTGCTTATGAAGTCAAAGTCCAAGTAAAGAAGGAGAAATAACCGGCTTATTTTTAAACTAGGTCTAGGAGACGTAGGGGAGGGGGGTTCATTTTAAAAACTATTATAGCCAAAGGGGAGGGGGGGGGGGGTTCAATTTTGAAGTTTTACACACCACAACTTTTTGAAAAACCCTGGTCCCCTCTTCCCCTGGGACGTAATCAACGATTGCTCCCTAACATCATAATCTTGAGCATGATGCAAGACACGTACAGGAATCTTAAAAATACACCTTGAGTTGTAGTGAACTTGTGACCCGTCTCTCGTTAACGCAATAATATTCTAGACTATTGGCCTAACAGTTTTTAATTTATCCATCCCTTGGCATAATTAGCTGGAAATGTTTCAGATAACTTTCCCGCCAGCTGGAATTTACATACCCCCGTGTTTTTCTCGTTATGTTTAGCGCCGCTTTGAAACCTCAAAGGCGAAAAAAAGCCCATTTCGACAAGAGAGGTATCATCTCTTGATTACATAGAAAAGGCTACGAGATCCAAATTGGAATTTTAATTTTGAAGCTTTGCAAAGAATTTGTAGAAAGACGATCAGATTTTTCTTTTCAAAATTGGCTGGTAGAAAACATGGAACTCAACAATGACAAATTACCCATACCCGAACTGAAATTCTGTTTTGTTCTGAAATTTTCTCTTGTTTTTGTGGTTAAAAACAAAAAAAATTCTGAGGGACAGACGTGATGTCTATATGCAATATAAGCGTATGATGTAAAAGAGTCCATCCAGGGAGGGTGATGGCTGCAAGATGCCGTACAATTCTCTCCATTTTGGGGGGGGGGGGGGGGGGGGCAATAATCCCGACTCAGCTGTTATCTTATTCGCTTTGAGGTACACACGCTGTCGTGCATATTTCTATGCTCTTGCTTGAACTTCATTTTTTTGGTCAAGTTTTTTTGATGAAGGTCACTTGAATTAGAAAATGTAATTATTTTTTTTAATGTTAAGTGTTTAAAGTTGTTTCTGCTGTTGTTTTTTCTTTCAAAGCTATTCAAATTTCTCAAGAGATTCTCATCATTATGGATCTCTCGGTCAGGTGCTTCGTGAATAAAGCTCCAACATCGTCAATTCAGTACCTTGGTTACACAGAGACTATGGCGCTTCATAATCATTGATTCTTTTAGTAAACACTTTTAACTGTTTGTAGAATTATTTCAGCTTACTTTGTGTAAAGGTACAAAGTGGTAATTATCTTTGCGCATTCTTAATGCGCACATATCATTCTGTAGAAGCGCGCGCCATATGTAACCATTTCCGACTGTCGATGGCTGTCAGCCACTTAAATGAACTGTTTGATCGCACTAGTTGCACGATAAAAACATTGATTCGGAGATATCTACTTTCTGTTTTATTAAATTGTTATTTTGACCTGCTTTCTTTTTGTGCGCATATTCAGGAGCTGATAATCGGCTCATGACATACTTAGTAGCCGAATTACTATTAGGTATGCACAAGAGATCATGATCCCTTGATATGTATTGAAAAACTTTGTGAATGCATCTTGAAAGGAGGAGAGCTGGGACCGAGCATTGCATTTGCTTACTCGCGCAAACGAATTCTCTAACGAAAATTATCATCCGTCTCAAACTTTTTTTTCTTCCAGCTTCTTTTTTTTTGCACGGGCAGAAAAACCACCTTGTTTACTATATTTCGCTGTTTAGTGTTAACCGATGCCGTCGAGTTAGCTTCTAATATTCTAAAGTCAATTTATCAGTTACAAAATTGCTATGAGAATAGTACGCACGTTAAACACATTATGATGTAAGAAGACAATTCGAGCATAAGGAAGAGAAATTTTTCCACAAACTAGCGTGGTCATGACCCATGTCTAAGTTTACAAAGTTTTTAAACAAGGTATGGATAAAATTGTTACTTTCATTGGTTTTATACAAAATGCCGTGGCACCATCTAAAAGAAATAGAAACTCCAACAGAACTAGCCTTTCGAGTGCTAGAGTATTTAATGATTCTTTTCCGAGAGCTTCTGCCAGCTTCCGGAAAGATTCTTTTGACAGCGGATTCAACTCCGCTAATGGAGGTCTCGAGGATACCGCACCCTCAGGCGAGAACAAGATGAACAGAACGAAGGCTTGCTCTTTTACCGAGCGAGGATTGGATACACTCCGAGGGGAGGTACGCGAAATTGAACCTCTCAGATGTGGACCTTCGAAACGATCAGCGAACATGAGCTTTGACGATGGACTGACTAGTACTGCTGTTTTGCCTCCATCTGTTATTCCCATGTCAAGTGAAACTCTTCACGGTGATCTCAGCGAGGCTGTTGGGAAAGACACGCCAGCAGGTGTGGATAGCAAGATGGAAGGTGATTCCAAAAACAAAGCCAATTTACCAAGTTTGCACGGCAGTAGGCTGCTGTCACCAGGTAAACAGCACAAGAATCAGACCAAGGATCGTAAGGGCTTAAAGCAATGTAAAGATTTGACAAACAAAGCCAATCTTCCAGATATTTTTTCTAATGCGGGAAAGTCATTTGTTGAGGTAAATCAACTATCTGCGTTTAAAAGAATGTCGTTTAGGAAGACTACTGCTGTTAAAGAGAGAGCTGAGGCATCTACTATAGAGCCCGCGTCAAAAGAAGAAGCCATCGGCAACAGAAATGGGAGGAAGTCCCGTCTGAAGGTGCCTATAGTTAAGCTCAAGTCAAAAAATGGCAAAGATGGAAGCTGCAAAGAGTACGCGATTTGCCAAGCAGAGCAAGTTAAAAACACGAAAGAGCAAACTGTTCCAGCACAAGGAGTGAAGATCTTTTATGAAGATAACAATAGGTTTGTCAGTGAAAAAGGAGGAGAACGTGGAACAATGAAGAATGGAAAAGGAGGGCTGAGGCCAGGTACAGCTCTTGGAAAGTGGATAAAGAGACACGGCAATAAAGTAGCACCAGCGCCATTGGATGACCTGGCCAGTGACGCCGAGAAAATTTCACCAACGGAGCAAGCCTTGGTGCAGAAGGAGAAAAAGATTCAGAAAAAGGCTCGCAGTGAGACAATTGTGCCTTATGCAAGTATAGGTGTGGATGAGGAAACTCTTGCTTTAGACAAAAGAGAAAAACAAGGACTAACGATTAGTAGTAAAACTGCGCTTACCGATGGAGAAGATGAAAAACGGGGATCTTCACGGCTGAAGGCTTGTGAAAAAGTTTACACAATGAGGGATAAAAGTTTTAATAGAGCTACTTCACCAGAAAATGAAGTCACGCGTCTGTCTCCACTGAACAGTAGTTTTTACAAAGAAACCTTGAAAGAGCTGCCCTTAAAAGAAAATGACAATGATTCACAGAAAACACAACCGAAAAAGCAAGACAGAGTAGAAGACTCTATTTTTACCCGTAAAGACAATGCGAATTTTTCAGAGGATTCAGATATGTTTGGTGTATATGAAGAACTAGGGAGGAAAAGTAGGCTTCCTGACCTACCATCGTTGGTAACAGATCATTATTCCCAGCCATTCCCTACGAAAAGGATATTTAAAAAGATTTCTGAAAACTTGATAAAGAGTGAGGATGACTCTTTAAAACTAGATGAAAGTGGACCGCACGACACCAAACACATTGATGTGGTAGCTCGAAAGAAAGAATGCAAGCAAAGAGTAGTACCTGACGATTCCAAAGTTCAGAATCCAACAACAATTAATGTAAAACGAGAAGTTGTGGGTTGTACTGAGATTGGTAAATTGCCTTTGATACACGATCCTGAGAGTCAGAGACTTGCGAAAATGGACATTAGACCTGAAAGAAAGGTTAGTCCGCACGAATGGAGTAATTCCTCGGCACAAAACACGGAAAGTTCCGTCAGAGCTCTCCCTTCCATACGCGATTTCAAGAATCAAAAGCAAGTCGTTCTGGAAAAGACTCCAAGCAGTGCGACCGATTGCCCACGCCCTTTATTATATATCCCAGCTAGGGGTTTCATGAAATTGTCAAAGGATCTCCAGCAATCCATGGTACTTGCAAATAGTGCAGAAGGTTTATCTACTGATAACAGCGTTAGTAAAGCGACATTTAATGGGGGCAAACCTTGCCTACCTTCAATCAAAACGCATAATGAGCAAATGGTGGAAGAATTTCTTGCGAAGCAAAAACTTAAACAGATGAAACAGCAAGAAATGGAGAACGACTTTGAAGGCTGGGACGACGAGGAAGAACCGGAAGTGATCAAGCAAATCCTCGAACGACCGGTAACGGCCAAAATTCCCCGTTACCCAGCTCACTGGGGCCCACTTCCTAATGAACGTCCCCCAGGGAGGGGAGGGGAAGGATATTGCCTCGGCGTTATATGGAGAAATACTGGCAAAATTAACATAACAGATTCTTCGAGTGAAGGTATGTTTAAATTGTGTCATGGAGGATTGCAATTTATCTCTTCCTTTTCTTTACTCTTTCTCACAAGTATACTGAATATCAGTACCGAGCTAATGAGGAGCGGCTTTTTCCTTGGCTCGCAGCCTGAAACCATCGAAACCAGACTCCTTCTATTTCGTGTTATTAGTCCGCTACAATCAGATTTGGAAAATAATAATGACGATTATAATATATATATATTTTCTAGTGACGATCATGACAACCACCAATTTTCCCGGAAGGCGAAAACAACAGCGCCTCACTTTGTGTTCATCTTCCCCATCATGCTTTCTTGGAACCTCCAATATTTACAGTTTGTAAATAAAATAGTTCAGCAAAATATTTCTTTTTAAGTCTATTAGTCCAACGCAGTCGAAATGTTATTTTACGACGGTCAAGGACGAAAAGCTAACAAAAACACAGAGATCGTAGTTTAACGTTAAACATTTAATAATACTATACTGTTATATGCTAAACTCTGTAGACAATGAAGACTTAACAAATGCAGATCAGGAACAGTTTTTGGTTCAGCGCGAGGTTAAAAGTCCTAAAACTCCCAAAAGAATCCTGGAGATCTACGTGAATCCTCGGTTTCGAAAGCTTGATGAAAAGGAAGAGGTACCTTCCACCTGGTGCAGAGCGTCACGCTTACCCAGGCCGCCACCTCCAATAAAGACACAAACCAGTTTTACAGTCAATGATATGGTGGACATTGAGGACATAGAAGACTTTCTGTAAAAGAGTAGCTTTACAAAAGGTCTTCAACGTCCTCTGCATGCGAGAGCTTAATTGAAGTTGAAATATGGCACAGGCGCGCGTAAAGAGGAGGTACAGTACAAGTACTCGCCTACATTCGCCACACGTTGTTAGAATGTGCTCAGACGCTGTGGAAAATCATTCTGGCCTCTGGAAGCTTCCTTTAGTTTGCATGGCAGAGGCAAACTTTTTGGATGACAGCTGTATGACCATGCGGACAACTAAATGTGTATAGTTTTAGTACAGTCTAATCCTGCAGGGCTTTGCAGCCGGTAGCACGATATTTCGTTATTGTAAAAAGTAATTTTGTATTTGGCATTAAATTTTTATTTAAGTAATTTGTGTTCTTGGTTGTTCTTCTTTAGTTGTTTGTCCTTCTTACAAAACAGCTAGCGAGGAAACAAATAAAAGGTAGTAACGGAAAAGCACGACTATCTCAAGCGACAGCCGTAGATAGAACACGATTTTTCGGACATGTATGAATGATCGGTGAATGGTTGGCGATACAGTAAACTGGACTGGTGCATTCAAATGGAGAAACTTTCAGTGAAAGATAAAGCAGCCATGAATTCTTCAGAGTGTAATTACATATGAATTTTCTTACTCTTATTTTTGTTTCCAAGCAATCATTGCGCGTCCCTTTCGCCAGTAGAATCAGACTGAATGCTTCAAAAAATTTTCAGCGTTGGCAGCTCATGGAAATCATCGTAGCTTCGACAAAAAAAGTAGAAACCAGGCTTCAGTTTGTTTACTTTTGTTTTATTCTTTTTTAGCTACCTTTTCATTACGCTGTTATTCTTATCCGGCAACTTTTGAGCTTCTTAACATTTTTAAGCTTTTAAGGATTTTCTACAGAGACCAGTTAATCCTAATTTTTTTGGATGAGGGTAAGAAAAACAAACTTTGTATTGCAATCGACGGTTTTATTAACACTAATCTAGAAACTCTCATTTCTGCTCAGATACCTAAAACGACGTGGCATTTCGAAATATCGAGTCTTTGTTCAGGCAACCTTCACGAACCACGGTTGAAATTTCAAAGAAACTCAGCTGCGAGTAAAAGTCATATATTAAGATTTCTTCTGTAAATACCATGGCAACTAAGGTATAACAATTGACAATCTGCTGGGGTACCTGTAAAAACTTTCTTTCGTTAAGGAACTGAAGTACCTGCCGTTTTTTCACCCACCCAGGGGGGCTTTAAGTAAAATCAACTCTAACTTTCGCAATAAATGCTCGGTTACCGTGTAAACTGCTGCCGCGATATAAATAACACAATAGAGATTGCAGGGGATCGTAGAGGAAAACAGGTTTCAGTAATACTTATGACGCATTTGTGGTCTCGTATGTGCTTAAATCCTTGTCAATAATTAAATATAGAATGGTATCCAATTCATACAAGGTAAATGAATATTTTATAGCAGGTCAGGTATCCTCTTTATCCCCTTCTTACGTTGCTCACAGTGTGAGAGTTAAGTCTGGGATATCAGACGAGCCTGACTTATATATAGCACAAAAATGGGTTACACAGAGGCGACTACAACCAGGTGCTAAATGTTTTAATTTTTGTGAGATCTTGGCACCCTTAAAAAAATCCCTTTTGTCGAATTCGAATTCCTTAAGCTTCAAGGAAGCTGCTGAAAGCGGCCTAACCAATTTTGTGAAAAACAAAAGAAATTATACAAAACAAACATATCGAAGCAAACAGTTGTAATAAGAACAAGAGGTGTTCAGTGTTAGGGGCCCGGGATGACAACTCGCCCGAGCCGGTATAATCGAAAAACGGCATTGAAAATCACTGATTTTCGGTGGAGATGATAATTAAGGATATCGTTCTCCAGTAGGCTACGTAAAGCTACGACCAGAGGCTGAAGTCGTATTTCTATAGTGGACATGTTGCGAAATAACCCTTTACGGCAATGCCACCCAAAAAGGAGACAGTAGGAGATTGCAAAATCTCATGCAAGTACGTGAATGAGTCCTTATTTTTGGAAAGGGAAATTTTTTTAGTCACAATAAAACACGTTGATGTATTGCAACCTAAATACGTCAACGAGCTTCACAACCTAAAACAGCCTGGAATAAATACCTGGCTCCGTGTATTCCACCTGTTACTTGTATTTGCGAAACTTTAAGACCACACTTTGAATATCCTTTCTAACAGTTCAAAAGGTTTAATTTATTACAAAATGTCAGTATATTGTGTCATGTCATGCACTGATCCGAGTAATCGTTACATTATTTAATGTAGGCGTCAGCTTATGGAGACAACGCCTTCTCTTAAGTATTTTAACATTTTTTTAAGACATTTTCTTAATGAAACTCCTGCTTTTAAGCGAATGACCACGGCTTTTTTTGTTGAAAAGTGAGGTGGACACCTTTTGCGTAACGTGGGAAAGATGCTTTATTCTTGCCTGTCACGATCGTCAGACAGAGAATCTAAGAGTCTGACAACAAACGCCGAACAATGTTGAGTTATTTATCACATTTAGATCAAAGGATTCCATTCACTGATGGTATGGACTGCAGGGTGAAAAATGATACAAACAAAGGGTAAGGGTTGAAGATTGCAAAATCCATTCTGAAAGCAGGTGGATCTCAGTGGAGTTACCAAGAAAATTGCGTTTTTATAGACAGGTGTTTTTACGTCCGTCAGTATAAAGATAGGGTAACGTTGAATTTTTACTGATCTGTATCCTGAAATTTACTGAAGAGTTCTGACCCAGTTGCTCTATCATTAACGATCTTTCCACCCATTACTTCATCCTGGAGAAAGAAGGGAACAATGCCTCGCTCATTTACAATCAGAAGAAGCCTGGCTAGACGTGATTCATATTCATCCAAAGCCTCTGGTAAGAAATTTGATTTGTTATCATATAAAGACTCTGGTCAGCTCTTAGAAATTTTGAGGCGGGTTAGTTCCATTAAAGGTATAATGGTGGCATGTATAGCTGGTAGATTGTTGCAAATTTATTCCGGGAGGAAACAGTGAAACGTTCTATTAGGCCAGCCAGGACTGAGGAGGTGTAATGAACGCCTAAAGAAGCGAACCGCGGACTAGAGTATACCAATTATGCCAATTGTAAAATACTGTCTATTGAACTCGACCTAATTAATCAATTGGATGTAGTCTCTGTTTCTTGTATATGACGTTAAACGTAACCGCACTAAACAGCTCTTAGGTTGCAAGAGAAGGATGGCTAATTCAGTTCACCTTGAAATGACCATCTGTTTTTGGATTTCTTGCAGTTAAAGGAGAAGAGAAGAAAAAACTTGAGGCCTCCAATCAGGAAACAAAAGAATTTATGATAGAAAGACAAGTAAGCTGTAATACATGTTTCTCAGATGATGGTAAGGAATGTGGAGGGATCCCGCGAAATGACCATACCACGCTATTATCTTTTTCAATTGATAAGATTCTGGAATTCTCACCTGTAGATAAAATGAGTGGTCATGATCAAGGCAAGATCATTTTCAACGCAACCTCGTCCAGTATTGACCTACCCTTTCGTAATAATTTATGCCCAGTTTCTGAAGACGACAAAAGTCCTAACTACAAGTGTCATCAATGTGGGAAAGTCTTCAAAACTCAACACATGTTTGCCAGACATATGAAACTGCCACAGCACACAAGTGAAAGACCGTTTGTGTGTCTCACCTGTGGCCAAGGTTTCCGATTGTCGAGCACTTTGTGTCGTCATGAGATTATTCACACCAATCGACGACCTTTTGTTTGCCAAATTTGCAAGAAAGCGTTCAATCGCCACTCAACACTGACAACGCATTACAGGACACACAGAAATCTGGTGACGAGAAGTGATGTGAAGAACAACGCTGGACAATACCAGCGTCCTCCTGCAGCGGCTCACCTTGATATTTGGAATGATGATCGCATTAATCAAACAGTTAATTGTTTTATTCCACGCAATCCACTATGGTCTTGAATACTATCTGATGGGTGACTTGAATCGCAATATGGCGTCTACCCAGTTCGACTATAATACACGTTTACTTTGTGAAATTTCTGATACATATGGGCTACAGCAACTTATAACGAAAACAACTCGTATAGCTGAATCCTCAACGTCTTTAATTGATGTAATATTTACAAATATACATTAACAGGATAGTCTGTTCAGGAGTTTTGCATGTTGGCATTAGTGATCAAAGCCTCAGTTTATTATTTTCGTAAACTATCTCCAGAGTTTGCTTTCAAAGAGCTGATTCCCTTTAAAACTTTGTAATTTTAACCGAGAGAACTTTTGCAGGGATATTTCTTGGCAGGATTGGTCTTGTACCAGTGATGACCCAAACGTTTTGTGGGCTGACTGGAAAGCTAAATGATTGACTATTGTGAACAGTCATGCTCCAATCAAAACAAAACGTGTTAGGTCAGGCAAGATACCTTGGGTCACATCAGACCTGCGGAAGGGTATGCACATTGCGATGTTGCTAAACTGAAAGCTATCAAGTCTAATGATCCTTAAGACTCAGGGCTGTGTACAAATGGCTACGTAATTGGAACCAAAGTTCCTAATTAGGTACCCCTTGTTACTGATGGTTCAAGTTATGCCGATTACATTGTTAGCAGCAACAACAAGTTCTTTTTCAGTCCAATTAGCAGTAGCAATGGTTTTTCTCTCCTAATCAAATTATCTAAATCCAAAGCAACTGGTCTCGATAATATTCCTGCCAAACTAATTCGGGAATGTGCGGATCTTATCTCGATTCCTTTATGTAAAATTTTCAACAAGTCTTTAAGCTCTGGTTTATTTCCAGATGACTGGAAATACGCTAGAGTAACTACATTGTTTAAACAAGGTGAGCGAACTGATGTGAATAATTATCGGCCAATCTCTGTTATCTCAGTAACAGCTAAGGTGTTCGGAGAATAGTGTATGATCAATTGTATGGTTTTTTGGCTAATGAAGAGATTATCACCAACCAACAATCAGGTTTTCGCTCCTTGCACTCGACTGTCACTGCTCGGCTCTTAGAAGCTACTGGCAGCTGGGCTTTCAATATAGATCGCGGTAATGTAAATGCATCGGTTTTCCTGGACTTGAAAAAAGCATTTGATACAGTTGATCACGATGTTTTTTTAGCTTAACTTAGTGACTGTACGGAAAACAAGAGTCTGCTTACGATTGGTTTAATTCGTATCTAAATAACCGTATCCAGTGGTTCGCTTTCCAAAGTCTGTTATCTGGGCTGTGGGGTCCATTAGGAAACTTTCCTAGGCCCTCTTCTATTTTTGATCTATATCAACGATTTGCCAAACTTTTTATCGCTCTGCCAGCCTAGGATGTATGCAGACGACACCCACATAATATATGCTAGCGCAGACTTACACTTGCAGTGCAGTCTAGTCTAAATCGTGATTTAAGTAACATCCATGCACAAATGGCATCACTGCAACAAACTTACTCTGAATACGACTAAAACCGAGTTTATTTTAATTGTTTCTAGACAAAAACTGAGTACATTATCTGAATCCCTTGAACTTCCGATAGATAAAGTTCCTATAAAACAAGTATCCACTTTTAAATCGCTTGGGATTCTTACTGATGATAACGTGGCATGGCATAGTCATATCAACAAACTATCCAAAAAGATTGCCTCCGGCATTGGCGCCATAAAGCGAATTAAACCTTTAGTTTCGCCTGAAATACTACATTACACCTACAATGCCTTGGTACAACCCCATCTCGATTACAGTGGTATTAATTGTCTGGAGGAATTGCAGCAAAACGCTCTCAGAAAAACTACAAAAAGTGCAGAATAGTGCTGCGCGCATTTTGACTTCCTCCTCCTACGATGCTGACGCTGGGTACTTGTTACAACGACTTGGTTGGAAAGACCTGATTGCCCAGCGTCAAATTCAAGTAGCTTTAATGGTGTTCAAAGCTCTTATAATGATCTGGCTCCTGACTACTTCTCTTCTATGTTTACTGAGCGCAGTACGTCATGCTATGTCTTAAGGGACTCTGCAAACAAATTAAATGTCCCTTTACCAGAACCAACTACCTAAAAAGGAGCTTTAGCCAGCTATAGAGGTGCAGCTCTCTGGAAAAGTCCACCCTGCATTCTTAGGCACGTGAAATCTCTAAATCTTTTTATGCAATTGTTACACCTTCATTTTAGTTAACCATGCAAAACAGGTCTAGTTTAGTGTAATTATGAGTAGTATTTTTACTGAAGAGACTCTTTAGATACGTATTAATTGTTATGTAATATTGTTATGTAGTTGTATTTTATATTGTAGCAAAAAAACCTGATGAATTTTTACCGTGTTGAAATAAAGATTTGAGATTTGAGATTTTTAATTTGTTCACGCTCAAATAGAAAAGCCAAACAAGATATTTACAGCATTTATAATAGCTAGTTAACTCTATGTTTTTAATCGATCCAGTTCACGGTAGTAGTCAGCATCAGATTATTTTCATTGCCTATTTTTTGACTAGTTTAAAATTTTGTCTTCAGAATGTGCGCTTGGCGCGCTTCTCGAAGCGAGGAGAATTAAAGGCTCTCCGTGCTGGCTTGAAACGTCTACAGTGATAGAACCTTCAGCCCATGAAAAAAAAAAAAAACACTTAGGCCCAGTTCAGACGCCGAACTTTTCATGAGCCGAACCTATTGAATTACTCGTATATGAAAAGTTCGGCGTTTTCGCCTAGCCCAGCCGGGAAGAAGTTTTATTTGCATGACCATACAGGTACATATAGTAATTGCAAGAGCTACTTTAAGAGAAAAGCGGAAAAACTAAAATTTCATCTTATTGCAATTGGCATTGCAATTAATTTACGAGACAGTCAAAATGTTAGTGAACAGTTAGCTCTGAAAGTTAAGAGTAAATGTACCCTGCGAGATAGACTACGAGTAGTCCCCCATGTTTCCTCAGGGATAGTAGAAAATTAAATCACCCCACGTGAGAAAAGGCGACACGTCGGCGTGTCGCCTTTTCTCGCGTGAGGTGATTTTCACGCGCGCTCGCGTTTCGCTCGCTCTACTATCCCTGAGGAAAAATGGGGGAATACTCGTAGTCTACCTGCGAACAGAGGTTTCTAGCTTGCATGGCTCTTAGCGTTGGGTCAGGTGTGAAAAAAACCAACTATGCGATTGACAAGCGACACGAACGACTTTGTAAACGCCAAAAGCCTGCTTGCAGGGTAGAGTAAATGGCGATTCACAACGTCACAAGTCCAGTCTAACATACTTCCAAAGCCATCATGATGTTAGAGCAGTTATGAGTTTCTGATGTAGCCCTATTCATGATGCTAGGCAATTCAAGGTATACAGCATTCAAAAGGAAATGAAAGTCAGTCGTCTTAGGGTGTAAATTAAGCACAAAAAAAAAAAAGAAAAAAATGCAAAAGATAAGTGGAGATCGGCATAAACATAATTTTCTTTAATTTACCAGGTATGTTTCGACTGTACATCCGTCCTCTTCAGTGTTACATATTTTGAAATCGCCGTTGAATTTAAATCGCCGTTGAATTTAAATCGAGCGCGATCTTACAAAGTTCGTTACATTGCGTCGGCAATAACGCGTACTGAAAGTGGAGATATTTTTATAACCAATGAAAATTGTTTTATAGAAGAATAACTTCATAACGCTAGATTGTGAACACATGATGGTCGTTCGTTGGGCGATTGGAAAGGGATGTGCTTCTAAGGAAAGGCTATTACTTTTTTCCCAGTTTGATTACAATATGATATCCCTTCACGAGCGTCGATCGCGCGGAAATGGGAGTGTACTCCACTTAAAAGTTTCAGGGTAAGTATAACGACATTGACTTTCCTCGTAAATGTAGAATCCAGGCTGTGACGCGCTGCGTTTTTTTATTGAATAACAATGAAACTTTGTTATAACGAAGACCAAGTGACGCTAGCAAAATACGTTCCTTATAGCGTACTAGTTTTGCGGTAGGAAATAAGCTATAATAAACAAAGTCTTCGGGCCCCCTCTGATGAAGCTATTAAACAAGCAGAGTGAAACTCCTATAAATTCTGTAAACCAATTACCATGACTATTGTAGTATTGATGATGGCTACCAACACGACACTGAAACGAGACAGACAGACGATTGGGCTCATTTTGTAGAAAAATAATTAATCCACGGAGGTTCCGACTGAACCGAGTCAGAAAATATTAAGATATTATGTTATTATGATGGGAAGGATGTGTCAAAGAAGATAATTTAAGTTATTTTTGTTGTTTGTCGGTTTGGACCAGTTTTTTTGCCAATAACTACTTTCGATGAAATAAAATACAAAGGAAAATTGAAACAGTTTTAGCCAAACTGAAGAGGTTTGAATAAACGAAACTTGTCTTAAGGCTAAAATAAAGACTAGTGCGTGAAAGACTATTCGTAAAACTCCGTACAATAGTTATGAGGATTAAAATTGAATGCCACACAGAATAAAGTGCTGGCATGGAGCCGATTGTTTTGGCAAGGCAGGTCACTAAGTCATTACAAATTTATCATATTATGCCTTGGCAGAGTAGAATGGTGTATGAATTTCTTGTGGCAGATAAATGCATCTTAACACACTTTCCCTCTTCTAAGGAGAAAAAGGTTTCTTCACCGCAATTTGATTTTGCTAAACGTTGCCTTCCTTATCTCAAAAAGATTGTTTGTAATTGGCTGAGATGAATCGTCTCTTGTCTCGAGAAGGCTAGAACTTAACCGAATATGTTATTAAAGATTTATTAAATAACTAGTTTGCTAGGTTGACAATAGATTGTTATGCTAAAGCACTTATATTTCTCTATGGCAACAGAACTCCTGGCCACAGCTACCTTGTCATGTAGCTGAAGTACGCATAAGCATAATCCGTACTCCCGTCAAATTTGGAGAAGACGTTTTTGAGGCAGCCTATTCGATTGATACTGATTTCACTTTCCAACATTTGTTTTCATTTTTAATGACACTTGTTAACGGAGAACAGTAAGCTTGATTAGCAGAAAGCAACTAAATATTTCTTTTAAATCATGCTCAACACTGCCATTGTGCTTATGTGTTATGTACTGGCATCGACCGCTTTTGCCGCGGAGAACGTGCAAGTATCCCAAAACTGTGCTCAGCTGGCCTTGTCTACGTCGCATATAACGGTGGAATGGTCCAACATAAAGCCTTACGTGTATAATTCTTCATCTAAAAAAATGCAAGGTAAGTTTCTTCAGTGTTTATTCAAAAATTCATATGTAAGTTCTCCTCTTATTTTAGAAGTTTTAAATGTTAGCTGTTAGTGTCAGAAGTCAACGCTAAGGTGTCGGGGTTAGGGTTAGGATTATTGTGATTCTGGGATGTTTTCGTCTCTACTTGTCTCAAATGACAAAATCATTAAATCGGGACGCAGATTTATTTTAGTGTGAAGTGCTTTTAAATATTCCATGAAATGCAAACTGATTAAACTTTTGTTATTTGGAGGCAGGGCATTCTTCGTAATAATTTTGTAAAAGCATCGTTTTGTCTTTTCACACTGGAAATATTTCTCACGCATTAAGTGTAACTGCACTGACATTCATTCGTTTCTTTGCAGTCGGCTAAAGAAGTTTCATAGCCATCTTTCGCTTGACTTCACATGTGTTTACTCTGACTTATCATTTTTAAGGTGTTTCGAGACAGTTTTTCATAGGCCATACCGATGTTTTTCGATCGCCTTAAAAGTGTTTTTTTCCTTGTTCGATCGCTGTAAAATTTTAACCAGTAATTGGCTGAACATTCACTGTTTTGACGTTATGCTAATTTTTCCAAAAATAATGTGCTCTATACATACCTCCATGATTACTACATTTTAGTTTGAATTTATCTCATCTTCTGAATGTAAAACAGTGACAATACTCACACTGAAATGTGGTAGTCATGGATATATGTATTCCGCATTAATTTGGAAAAAATAGTATAACGTCAAAACAGTGAATGTTGTTGCGCGGATTTTTACCAGTTCGTAGGATAGGTTTATTTTGAAATTTCAAGGTGTTGCAGAGAATCGATCTCAATGAAAGTTTAAGACATTATTATATACATTATGAAGATTATGTGAAGAGATTTTAAAAAAATTCGTTCGAGTCGTTTCAGAGATATACAAAAAAGCTCTAAAAGTCCAAATTTTGAATGAAGTTGCACTAAGACAGGTGGTGAGAAAACGGGTTAGTTTTTAAAATCTCAAGAACGAATATACACCAAAATTTCCTACCATCGAAATATGATATTAAGGAGCAATATTACGCTACTTAAGAATAATTTGAGTCATTTATAACGTTTTTATTAAATAATCTATCACGGCTATTGAAATTTTAAGGTTTGAAATATATTTTCGTTTTAGTCGAATTCAAACGTACAGAATGTTTTACTTCTTACGGAGGTTATTTGCTAAACACCAAACTTTATGTTCCTAGTGTTGGAGTTTCAGTAGCTGGTCTAGATCGCCCAAAATTAGGCGTTTACCAGTGTCAAAGTTTTTTGTTTATTGTTGTCATAGCTACATCCATTTCACTAAAGCCTACATTTTGACAACTTTCAATCTATAGCCAATTATTGGTGAAACTTTTTTTTGGGATTAGACAAGGATAAAATTACTTTTAAAGCGATTGAAAAATATCGGTATGGCCTCTAAAAACTGTATCGAAACACCTTAACAACATTTTCTATCTAGAGCAGCAATCAGCTAAAAAAGCTAGAACCACTCTTAATTTAAGCAGGATTTCTTCTCTTAAAAGTGGACAAAAAAGATCTAAATCCTTCGAAAACATATGCGTTGCATAATGATTTGTTTGTGATTTGACATGGTTTGTATGTCGAGTGCCTATCGGCTGGTGGGGTTCACCCGTAATATTTGGGGGACGGGTAAGTGCGGTATGATTCTAAAACCATTAGGCTATGTCAGGCTTACATATGTGATATTTTAAGTTCTGTATCATATTTCAGGGCTGAACTACTTAAGTCCCCCAAGGCTATTACAAATATTCTTTCCAAATTTTTTTTAACAATTAATGAGTCAGGCTGAGTATCTATGAATAATTATGGAGATCGAGGAGGGTGTTATCTGTCGAGGCTGTAGGCCGAGGCGGATAATACCCTCCGAGATCTCCATAATTCTTCATATGATACGAAAGCCGAATTCAATAATTGTTTTCATTTATTATTAATTCAATATAATTCCTACTTTAAAAACATAGCCAAAACATGCTTACCTCCATCGATGTTAAGTTCATCTTCAGTGCACGTTTAGGGTTGTTCAGCTCCGCAAATATTCTCCAAATAGCAGATGTCGCCCTTCGAGTTGCCTTCTTGCTGTTCTTGCCGTGTTTTTAGTTATTTTTTTTTGCCTAGTTCTTACTCTTGAGACGAGTGAAATGTCCGCCATTTTTCAAGTTCACAACCAAAACAACTCAACCTCCTCTCCAGGTCTTCTCGGTTAACGGTGTCTTAACCTGCTCGAACGCTGCATTTTTGACGTCATTTCCTCGTTAAACACAAAATTCTTCCAAATTTGGTCATCAGAAACTGGTTATGATGATTTATGCGTGTGCTTTTAGCCAATCAGAATCGGGGAAATATTTTGAATGAATAATAATATTTGCTATTTTATTTCATCAGGTCTTCTTGTTGAACTTCTAAAAAAAATGATCAAATCATCTAACGGGATTCATTACAAGAGAAATAACAATCCAAAAAATACCACTCAAGACTTTCAAAACCCCTTTGTGCTTTCCCAATCAAACAGCACAAAAAACACGACTGTTGTCATGCCAGTCATGTTAAAAAAAAACTTCCGAGATGCCGGCGGGGACCCGTGCCAGATAAAGGTTCATCACTCTAAAGGACCAGTTTATATTGTGAAAAGAAACGTAATGAAACCTTTGACACAACTTGGTCGCTCTTTTATTAATGGAGGACAGATCATTGGTTTGACCCTCATTCTGACTGTTATATCTGGCGTCTTCATGTGGATACTGGTATGTATTCAGTGCTATGCTTAATGCACATAGAAATAAATAACGCATTAATAAGGCGGTTCAAATATACACTTAATGTCAGATCCCTCAGGAAACCAGTTAGTTTCGTTTTCACAAGAGGGAAAACAAAACTAACTGGTTTCCCGAGGGACCTGACATTAAGTATTTTGTTGTGTTTCTAGACTTTCACTTCAACAGCAACAAAAGAATAACCTGCTCAACCTGAGCCAACCAAAACAGTCGACTCGGTACTTATAACAACACAAATTTAATTCTCAAAATCACTGAATGAATGATTTACAAATTTGAAAGTACTTTCCTTATATTATCTGCATCTTTTTCCTCCACTAGCTGCTGTTAAAAGTCGTTGCTTTTTAGCTTGAGCCTTCGTGTTTGTGTTGTAGTGTTCATTCACGAAAGAGAAAACTGGCAGTGTTTTTCCCGCCTTCTTTCACGCCACTTAACTTCCACCATGCTTGGATCACGTGCTGCAATGTATCCCTAGCGGGGTTAGCGGGGTACATTGCTTAATGTATCACGATCGGGATACATTTGATTTTGGTCAAGGCCACGTGACCAAGAATCAACTAATGGCAGTCCCTGTTAAGCTGAGTGAAAGTCTGGGAATATAACCGGGCAATAAATGATATTTTCTGGTCAATCATGGAACTGTCAAAAGCTACGGTTTGTTTCAGTACTAAAGAGTCAAGAGGCTAAGGTGCTTTCTGATCTTCTTGTAAACTTTGGAACGATTTCGTCCCTGAGAATGCCGTCTCGATTAGCGCAACCCCTGAGTCTACGAGGATGGGAAGAGAGCTGTAGAACTTAAAAATAAACAAAATAAGTAAAAGGACGCAAACTATGTCACTGACGAAACAACTAGACTACTGAAAAAGATTCATAAGGCAATTGTTAAAATCCAGAATCTCCGGCTGTCTTTATGTTATGACTAATGAATTGTCTTCAGTCGTTTCTCATACGTTTTCCTGGTAGCGCCATTAGGCTGATCTAGCAACAGGACGGGAACGTCAGCTGACGACGGGAAAGCGCGCGGAAAGGACTAAACACGACTTCCGGTGCCCAATTTGCCGCTCTGCTATAGGTCAAGCCAGTTGTTTAATTTTCGCGCCGTCGTCAATTGACGTTCCCGTTCTGTTGCTAGACCAGCCTATTATCTTTACCGAGCCGGGCCTATTATCTTTAGAGCCGGCGGACAGCTTGTTCTCAGCTGACAAAAGCATTGTCAATTCAATACACTAAGATATTGTGTCCGCTTTGCATGCAAAAGTGCAGCAAATTATGCCCATTTTTTGCAGGATCGGCGTAAGAATCCGATGGATTTTCCGCCATCCTTTATAAAAGGTGCTTGGCAAGGATTCTGGTGGGCTTTCGTTACCATGACAACTGTTGGGTAAGCAAAAGTTCAATTACTTGTGAAAAGTGTGAGGGCCACCAAACCCGAGACATCTCAGCTTCTCTCAAATTACCCGAAACAGGTGATAGGTAAAATAAAGATCGATGAGGACAAATGTATAGAATTAAATTGGCATTAAGTATGCAATGAATACGATGAATGTTACTGAGGTACGTGGCAAACACTGGTTGTTTACCATTTACATGGTCAAACCGGTCGCTTCACGGTTTGGGTAAATGGTTCGCAAAGTTCAGGACTGATAAATTTCGTCCCGGAATCGCGTTTAACATTTGTACAATCAGTTCAATTTACCGAAAAACGAAGGCCTGAAACTGGTTTCAAAGATGGCTTTGAAGAAATGGAACACGAATTTCCGTCTGAAATATTCCATCCGGAAAAATAGGACTACCTTTTCGGATGTTCCGTTGCTCCCGGGAATTTTCCGTTGGGAAGCGGACCCAAAAAGTCGTGTTCTATTTACTTTAGTTCCAACCGGATTTGCCGGAAAACTTTTGTAAATGGTAAACAACCACTGTAACTTTTTGGGTTTGTTGTAGCTATGGCGACACTGCACCTAAGTCCTTTCCAGCTCGGTTGTACAGCATCTTGTGGATGTTATTAGGAATGGTGGCATTTTCTGTGCTCACAGCCAACTTTACCAGCTCATTGACTCATGAGATTGAAGAAGACTTGAATCTGTTCGGTCGCACAGTAAGTAAATCATTGACTCCGCCTTAAACCAGTATAGGATTCTGTGGTGTTGCTCGGAAGCTTTGATCATATCCACAAGAAATTTTGCCAATTCTTAACTCTGTTCTCTGATTTTATCACACTCTCTATTGAATCTTTCCCGTTTTTTGAACTGTTTAATATCTCTGTGGGAAACTTTGCAGCCTCATTTAAAATAATGACGATTGTTCTTAAGTGAAAACTTTTCTTTTTAATGAAACAAGCTTAATTTCCGTGACAAGGTATATCGAAGTCTTATTACTGAGCTTTTAGAAAAGTCGGCAAAGAAATTTTAAAACTTGCGATTTGTTTTTTTATATGCCGGTAGGTTGCTGTTTTAAATGGAAGTTTGGCAAAGCAAGCTGCAGTGTCAGAGGGATCAAAATATGAAGGTAAGTTTGGAAAACAAACAAAAAGTACAAAAATAGCCTAAACATTTTGAAATAAAGCAATGTATAGCAATTTACGAAATTATCCCACCTTGGTAAACGTTGTATACTATTTTTCAAAAGCCTTAGCTTATAAAGCCTCATAACAAACAACTGAACTGTTTAATATCTCTGTGGGAAACTTTGCAGCCTCATTTAAAATAATGACTATTGTTCTTCAGTGAAAACTTTTCTTTTTAGATATCCTTAGTTAGATATCACCCTAAGCTACTTAGCAACCAGTGGCGAACTCGAAGTCGTAAAGTGGCCCACGCATTTCTCGATTGAATTGTAAATTACATAAGTCCGAAAACTTAGAAAACTTAAATAAGTCCAGAATATATTTACCGGGGAGTAGACATTCTCGGAGACCCAGGGGCAGTCAGTCGAGCCTGGAGAAAAGGCGCGACGAAAGTTTTCAAGCACCGGCGGAAGAGCCCTGGGTACCGACTCTCACCGGACCATTTCCAAACGGTCAAGTGAATGCTGGCTCCTGATTGGGCACAAAAAATGCTTTGTATTATTGTGCCCAATCGGGGAACAGCATCTCCTGAGTTCTTTTCGTGAGCTCGTACACGACGCGACAGCTATTGACTCGATCACGGCTTGTCTGGTCATGCACCAAACAAATGCACGCAGTCAGGAAACTTTCAGTTTGATATAAACACTTTATTTCAAAATACTGGTTGTCTTTACACTAGGCTGTTAAGTAAGACTAAGGAGCTGCTAAGTTTTACTTAACCAAAAACTCGTGTGTGAAGACCTAAGTAAAATCTCAAGTAACTTTACTTTGTATCTCATTGAAGTCGGAAAGTTGAAACGATTCAAGAAAGTTTCAAGGGACTTGAAAACCATCCTTAAAAGCTTGCGGTTACTTGCGGTTTCTTGAGCTTCATATCAATCAATCTTAATTGTGTTGCGTGGGAAAATAGCCTTATTAAAGTTAACCTGAAGTAAAAAAGAATCGGTTGTGAGTGAAGCTTTATTTTACTTGAAGTAATTAAAATTTACTCCACTTGAAATATTTCTTACCTTATTTAGGCTCTACGGTAAAGACTACCACTGTCTACCCGAAAACTAAAGACGCTTTTCCAAAAATACTAGCTTGAGCTTACAACAGGTATTCACGCTTGCATCGATCATGCCTTCGTAAATATTAAGGAGTTTAAGATTCCACGACAGCTGACAGCCACGAAAACGTCGCATGAAAAGTGAATTCACATTTTTCCAGTCTCTATCGTGATTATCCCAACTCGCTTATTTGTTGAATGCAAGCGAACTCTTCTGGAGCTGATTTTCTATCAACCATATCCAAGTTCATAAAGAGAAAGAAAATTTTGTCATTGTTTGTTTACGTCCTTCACAAAACCTGAAATTAGGCATTTTCACGTGGTAGTCGTGCAGTGACGGCAAAGAAATGTGCAAAATGCGTGATGCACGTGCAAAGTTGTTGTTTTGCCTTGTCAAGCTATTGCTTTTTTACTATCTCGTCGCCGTCGCATCTTAAACTTCCTATTATTTACGATACATTGTGATCCGTCAGAAACAGAATTTTCTCAGTGCAAAATGAATTTTTCCTGCTGATAGCATCCGAAACGTTTTTTGACTCATCGGTAGTTCCTTCGTTT
>NC_133206.1:735000-827500 GCF_958299795.1 Porites lutea
TGTTTTATTATTCAGTCAAAATAATTCCCAGTTTTAAAAAACATGTCTAAAACATGCTTACCCCCATCGATCCATCGATGTTAAGTTCATCTTCGATAGTGCACGTTTAGGTCTGTCCAGCTCCGCAAATATTCTCCAGATAGCAGATGTCGCCCTTCGAATTGTCTTCTTGCTGTTCTTGCCATGTTTTTAGTTATTTTTTCGCCTAGTTCTTACTCTTGAAACGAGTGAAATGTCCGCCATTTTGTCAAGTTCACAACCAAAACAACTCAACCTCGTCCCCAGGTCTTCTCGGTTAACGGTGCCTTAACCTACACGAACGATGCATTTTTGACGTCATTTTCTCGTTAAACACAAAATTCTTCCAAATTTGGTCATTAGAAACTGGTTATGGTGAATTATGCGTGTGCTTTTAGCCAATCAGAATCGGGGAAATATTTTGAATGAATAATTAAACAGTTATTGAATTCGGCTTTCGTATCATATGAAGAATTATGGAGATCTCGGAGGGTGTTATCCGCCTCGGCCTACGGCCTCGACGGATAACACCCTCCTCCATCTCCATAATTCTTCATAAGATACTCAGTCTCATTCATTAACTGTTAATTATTGAATTCAGCTTTCGTATGACCTGCATATTTCCTCAGATCATACGAATGCCGAATCCAATAATTGTTTTGTTATTGACTCAAAATAATTTACACTTTTAAACTTTATTACCTCGATGGATGTTAAGTTCCCGTCTTGATTTCTCTCTTCTTCGGCAAACTTAGAGTGTAAAGGGATTGTTTAGCAGAGATTCTTCAAATGACAGTTGTCATCCGTTGAGTTATATTTTGGCTGTCTTTTCTGTTTGGTAATTCCTTCTTGACGCTCATTTCAACAAAACGTGCGAAATTTTTCGCCATTTTCTCCAGCTCTACCTAAACAATTGATCTGAGCCGTCCAAACTCCAAATTTGAATAGAAAAATAATTCAATGAACAAAAACACAGGCACGAAAAAATATATATTTAAAACATAAACGGTTCAACTATGTCTTCTTTAATTCTTCTTGACTGTAATTTGTGCAAATTGGCTGCCCATAACTCTTTTGGGTTTCTTATATAATACTTTTTGACCTTTTCAGTAAATTTGCTAACAATTGGTTCCGCCGTGACAGTCGTGACAATTGGTTCCACCGTGACAGTCGTGACAATTGGCTCCACCGTGACAGTCGTTTTCTTTGTTTTTCTTTCTAGCAGCTATTATCCCGCGAAGTTTCCCAGGAGCAAAACACGAAAGAATCTTCTAGTTTGTTTGATGATTACGATTTTCTCATCATTCTTCTTGTTTTGTTTGCTGTTCTTGTAAGCGGTGGCCTCCTGTGGGAATATTTTTACTATAAGCCTAAAATGGAGCGCATAAACAAAGTCAATGGTGAGTAGTACATGAAGCTTCCGTGAGCATGCTCCGCCGTTGGAGAAAAACAGAACGTTCCAAATCGCTTTGTTAATCTTTCGGTGTTAATGAAGACTGATGACAGTTTTAAAATGAAATTTAAGAAATTTTAATGACTAAACATAACTGCTACAGCAATAATAGTTCGTCTTAAATAATGATGAAATCCTTGATAATTTTTTTTTATTTCTCTAAGAACTGTCCAAGTTCTAATGCTTGTCAGAAAAGGTGCTTGAATTTAAGATCTCAGGAATGGAACCGATGCCAAGTCAAATGACCAAGCTGTTTCGGCTATCCGGTAACACACCATTGTTGGACTCGATGGTGTGGCTTGTTATGCCGTGATCGAAAACAGAAGACATGGGAGGAGGAAAGCAAAGGGAAAAATGCTATCTAAGGGGCTTGTTTTACTGTGGTTTTAAACTTTTCTAGGAACTTATAATTCTCTTTTTTCGTTTTGCATGACAAAAAGATGAATATGAAATGCAAGAAGAAGAAAAGGATTCGGACAAAGCAGTCCTCTTAAAAAACGAAGTAGAAGAACTGTGCGAAGAATGCAGAGCTAAAGTAGAACACATTGTCAAGGAAGAAGGAAAACAGAGACTACAGGATCTTCAGACAGTAGTCAGTCCATTTGATGGCTTCGCTATCATCGGAAATCAGTTAAGCTCTATTCCTGGTGTTTCCTCCATCAGGAAGATTGGTTCAGAGCTGCCTCATAATGTGCAAAATTTGACGCGCTTAGGAAAGAGGAACAGACAAGATAAACTCCAACCAACATGAATACAGTGATGAGCTTTTAGAAAATTGAGAAAGACTGAGCATAATTTCTTCAAAGGATTGCTATAATTAGTAAAATGAACGCCAAATTTTGAATTTTGCCAATGCATGGGTAACACATGTTGATCAGGCCCTAATTTTTTCAAATCTCTCGAAGAGTTTTCGGACCTGTGGCCCAGTAACCCTTTGGGGCCCGAAAGCAAATATTTAAATCAAAATCTAAAGAGTAACAGTACCGCTACTAGCTAACAAACCTTTTCATTTTGTTCCGTTCACTGATAGTGTTATTATAATTGTTGCAAAACTATTGAAACGTTGATCCTGATTGTAAACAATCTCAGCTCTCCGGACGGGCCTCTGGAAACTCTTTTTCTCTCATTTTTTTTTTTTAACGATTCTTGGGAGTTTTTGTGTAAAGAAGGCCAACATATTTCTCAAACTTGTAAAGTTTTCAACATTTGAAATTTATTATCGAATTTCTACTAATGAGCTTTGTGCACTAAAGAGAGTTTTCCGGGAGCTTAATGTTTTTGGGAACTCTGAAAAATACTCAAAAGGCCTAGTTGTTTAACCGCAAACCTAGGCTTATGAACCTATATGCTCTTGCATGTATCCTTGTTGTTATTTAAACCAAGAATCACCGCAAACCAGGCTTCGACAACCTCAGCTTTGGTCTCTAAGGAAGAAGCCTGACTAAGGGGTAACATTGGATTGGAGCCTGTCCCAAGAGTCTCTCGGAGTGTCCATTAGGCGGATGTTCGTCTACTGGATAAACAAGGTATACTAGAAGTAATCATAGATTAATGAGTGCGTTCGAATTTTCTTAGCTCCAGATTAGCTTTTGTGTCGTCAAGCATTATTTCAAAATCATGGAAGAGATCATGAATTAAAAGGTAAACATTCTTTTCTTAAGAAATGCTCTTCGCGTATACGGCTTCAAAATATCTCACTCATTAACTCTTTACTCCTGTCTTATTCTCCCTCAAGCATGGTCGATAAAAATGTAAAATGGATCGTAAAAAGTTCTATGTTGTTAAAAAGATAAACATGTCACTACAAACTTCGAAAAAATGGTAGCCTCGAAGGTTAAAAAGTCCTGGCTTCTTGCGTGACACAACTTGAAGTGAAAACAATGATCATAGGAGCGACGGAAACATTTAGGTTTTCGCTAGATTACTGATGTCAGAGAACAGGACAGAATCTTTTGCCATTGTGCAAACTTTTCATCTCATGATTATTTTAAGTTCATGTAGGTCAGTTTAACATATTTAAAACTTAGATTGCTTCAGCGAGCGAGATACTTCAGGGGCACCCAACGAGGATATAGTTCAAAACCACTTAACATAGCATTGTTGAACGTATTTTAGTATTTAAACGGTAGATATAGGCATATTTTTATCCCCTAAAAACTTTTCATCTGTTCGGATTTCCTAGCTGAAAGTCTAATGATCCGAAAATTATAGGGATCAAAACTTACCTTTTCGAAAATTTCAGCCAGGAAAAGGCTCCCGAAAATTCTAGGTGGCCTTTTTTAGGGTAAATATCCGTTTAAAATGGGTAATTATACCATTTTGTAGATGTTCGAAAATCCTAGGAGAGGCAGGCAAGCAAGAAATTTTGCAACAAATGTTCCGAAAATTCTAGTTCTCATATCGTCTTCCGAACAGATATTTTCCCGAAAATTGCCGTTGGGTGCCCCTGATACTTATCATGCAAGATGGCCCGCGTAGATATATCAGACGTGAATGAAGCATTACAGTTGTAACAACAGCTTACTTTATCTCAGAATATATTTCGTGCGTAAAGAGGTTAAACTACAAATATATAAATAGACTCAAACGCACGGGTAAACTTCTCATGGCACAAATGTTACCTGGTCTTTATTTGTGTGTTTCTACGAAGTTCCAGCTCGATTTGAAGGGCATTGACCGAAAAAGGTGTAGCAGAATCATCAGTTCAGCGATAAAACCCGCTTAGAAAACAACTCCACAGTTCATTCTTTAGCCGAACTCAAATATTCCCGTGTAATCATCTTGCTGGTTGACCTTGATAGAACCAGTGATGCACGTGACTGCCATATGACAATTGCTTATGACGTAAATAAAGCTTGAACCTTCCAACACGTCCGACAAACAGCGAAGCACGAGGCAGAATGCTTTGCGCAACGAAATTGTGACGTCATTCAAAATGGCGCCGAAAAGGTGAACCATGGAACGAAAAAACACGGGTCAGCTTTCGCTTGCGTGCACAGGGAACCTACGTGATAACAGGCAACCCAGAAGATTAGGAAGCGTTCTTCCTTCGTCGAACGCAAAAAGTAAAAAGGCACGCAAAGGGAAAATGTGGTCAACGACAGGCCCCCAACTCAATCAACTATACGTAGACAATGGAAATAAAGTGTCTCTCAAGCCGTTTGTTGAACGTTTGTGGGGAGGAGCGTTGTGTGACGACACTAAGAACGGCTGTGTAGCAGATTATTACTGCTAGGGTTGACAAAGTATGTAAAATTAAAATCGATAATTTATATTGAGATCAAAACGCCATGCTTTATAGAAATGGGATAACAAATAATAAAATAAAAACTGTTTCACCTAAATAGGCCACTTGCACTAAGAGGTCACGTGACCAATGCTTCCTTTAGAGCGGTTTTCACTTGACTGTCGTAAAACCAAAACCAAAGTAAATACACTAGCCAACCAAAGGGCGTAGTAAAACCAAAACCAAAACCAAAACCAATCCCTTTCGACAGTCAAGTGAAAACCGCTCTAAACGATGAGTTGGAATCTTGCTGATGCCAAAAATTGTTAGAGCACACAAAAATTATCTTACACCCGAAATTTGAGAGGAAACGCATTTAAGGGAGATATTTTGTGGCACTTTGATTTTTCAGCAAAGTAGTATGATTTGTATTGGCCGCCATGTTGGAGGACATGCTCTTGCCCTCCAACATGGCGTCCAAAACTACTTCTTGCTTATATCTTGTTCAACGTTTCATAATGAGGCTCAAATGTGCTGTAAACGTTGTCACATCATCTTTTCAACATTTCCTTGAAGTTTAAGTGCAAAATTTGTGTTCAGAGAGAGGTAATTCAAAATTTTAAAAAACACATTTTGGTCACGTGACCATTTACGAACTTATTCATTTTATGAAAATGGTGCGGGTTTGAAAAACCAAATCACCATTATTTTGTTTAAGATATGACCCACTAATCGTTTTTCGAAGGCAAAATCATATAACTTTCATTTTCATAAAAACGGTGTCACATGCCTCTTAGTGCAAATGGCCTATTAGCGGTGAAACTGACAACCTAGGGGAACATTGCCTTTTTTACTCCGTTTTAAATCGTTTTCTCTTGACGTCACAGCAGCCATATTGGTGAACAAAAAAATGAAATGGCGGCCATGTTATTGCATGTGGGGATTAAACTCTTTTCTAATGTAAAAAAATTTCCTTTGTTGTGTAAAGAAAAACTGAGGCAACTTGGTGAGAGATATTACATTGGGTTCAATTCCATTACATTGATAGAATTGCACATACATTTCGAGCTGAGAATTTCCGATTACGCAGTCATCCAGAAGTATCTAGAATGTTGCAATCCAATTTCAGGGCTGAAAATTTTCGGTTTCCGGATTCCGAATTACACAACTTTTTTTTCCTCGAAAACCTTGATTTCCACCTTGTCATCCATAAGAGATATCATAAACTCACAAGACACAGTCTAGAAGTTCTGTTCAGGGTTTAATTCAATTTACTTTCCAAAATTTTAAGTTTCATATGTCTTACAATATAAATTTTTCAAACAATAAGTTCAAGGAAAAATGCTCTAAGATAATGTAACCTAGGTCGCTATTAAAGTATAACAGACTAACGGCAGCTTTTTATCCTTAAAGTCATTCAAAGCCCGTAAATAACAGTCTTAAAGTGTTGATGATCGACAGATTATCAGGAATAACTATTGCAGGGTTTTAAAGGCCCAATAGTCGCGGTACTAACGGGTTCCTTTGGTATAAACACACGAAACTCGAGTAGATATGAAACAAAATTTATACTTAACCGTTAAAGATCTAAAGCTGCCAGTCCTTGTTCTTATGTCAAAATTTCTTGGAATAACAAATTCCCATTCTCTTAATATAACTTTATTATGTATAAATTTGCAATGTTATAAAAGGCTATTATCGAAAATTGCAAGAAAAACTTATCTAAATCTTTTATAGCAAACTAACAAATATTTTGTATTTCTAAGGTTCCGTCCAAAATATTGCGGATAAATTTGAAAACAGATAAACTTGATAAAGCCGTATGAAATGATCTCGATTCAAACCAATCCGGATAAATTTCAAAACGCATTCCTTTGTGCTTCTCTGGTTTGGCCAAAAAAGGAAGAAAAACAGATTTTTCCGACACTAATCCGAATACATTTGAAAAACGTAACGCTACCATGAAAATACTATTATGATTAATGTAACCTCGATCAGCGTTTCAGGAAAAGTCCTTTCAAATATATCCGGTATAGTGCGGAAGGACAACTGCATACAAGCTTTACCACTGATTGGTTAAATCGCTCAATAATTTTGGCCACGATACTTACAGTTTTTAGGCCATCGCGCGCTACGAGAATCGCGTACTGCGCTACAAGAATCGCGTAGCGTGCGACGCGATTCACGTCTCGCGAGAGGGTGGTAACTTACTTTTGAGCGGTACCGTATGTACGTTGTAAATACCGACTCCAACGTAGCTATAAGCGACCGGTACAGCGGTCAAACGGCTATTTTGAACAACACCATAACACTCTCTTAAGCGCTGGTTTGGGTACATGTAGTTCTGGGTGTTTATATCATTAGCTTCTCGACAGTTGCATTTCCCAGAAAATTCCATATCACGCAACATTAAAATAATTATACCCTAGTCCAGTCTCTTCCCTGGGGAAAGAAAGCCCTTATATTTTCTCTAAATTTAACCCGCTTAAGTACGGACACTTTCTATGGCCCACTCAGTGTCCATATTAACGAGGTTTGACTGTACTTGCTAGAGTAATCACGATGCTAAGGCTGAGAAAGTTATACAGTCTTTTTGAAATGGTTAACGCCTTCTTCAAGATGGCGACAACTTTCTTTTTTGGAAGGGGATGGCGGGAGGGCGGTTGCTGGCTTCTTAAATGGTAAGCGAGTATTTACTATTTGGTGGTAACCAAGTCGGGTTTGAACCACGTTGCTAAGCAACCATTTCGTATCCATCACTCCAGGCAAGAATAATTGGAATGTAATTCAAGACTTTGAGAAATATTGATGACGAAGAAGAAAATTTGGAGGTACTGGCAGAGAGGTTTCATTTGCACAATCACGTCACATCAAAAGTTAAAATTACATTACGTCTTGCTGATTGATTTTGAATCAGGGCTGAGTTGTTCAAAGCTGGGTTAAGATAACCCAGGGTTAGTGCGAGATTTGAATTCAGATGGCATTTCAGTTTTAGTTCTTTTTGTCTACAAGTTCGATGATTGGAAGCTCTAAAAATAGCACAGAAAATTATCCGAGATTAACCCCGGGTTAAGCGCTA
Source organism: Porites lutea (assembly GCF_958299795.1). Classification (NCBI taxonomy): domain Eukaryota; kingdom Metazoa; phylum Cnidaria; class Anthozoa; order Scleractinia; family Poritidae; genus Porites; species Porites lutea. The sequence goes on from NC_133206.1 coordinate 742,777, forward strand.
ATCGGCCTTCGAACAACTGGGCCCAGAATGGTAACAATTTTCCAATGCTAAGGCATATCGCCTCTCTGCACATTATAGGCGGTTTAGTTGCTTTACAGTGTGATGAACTAGGGTAAATGGGTTCGAATTCATTCAATGTGTCACTTAACACGGCCATCTTGACGGAAACGTTAACCTAAACATAACCCAGTAACCTGGTACCGAGTTAAAACACATTAGAAGTCTAAATCTTACTCTCTTGACAATCCATGTTGACGACATTGTTCGTTAATACAACTTGATCGTGTTTGTCCTCAGTTAAGCGCTTCCGGCGATAACTTTCATAGTGAATTGTATCTGTCACTTCTTTTAGATCTTGCATGTGTGTTCTGAAAAAATATATAATGAAATAAAAACCAGCTACTGGCCTGAAAGGGCTAAAATCACTTTACACAGGGGAAACAGTCTTAAAAGGACTCCTACTCTGAGACAGTAAAGTTCTGTACAGTCAATTCTCGCCTTACTGACACCTTGCTATTAAGGACACTCACACATTACGGAAAGCAGCTGAATCCCCGCAAAAAAAATAACTACAGGCGCTTCACTGGAAAAAAAACTTACCGCTCTTTCGAAATGTCGCTAATTGTATTTAAGACACTAACGTGCTGGTGTTGACTGTGCGCTGTGGTAGGAATTTAACTAGTACGAATCTAATGAACTTCAAGTTCAATTCTTGTACTTGTAGGCAACTGAAATCGTTTTACTTTCTGAGATCATTTCTTTAATACCAGAAATCAGATCATCATTATTATCGGGTCTTAGCACTTATATTCGGATCTCACTGATCAGTTTATGCATTCCCTATGATAATAACCAGAAAGTATATGACGGTAGAAAATCAATGCTTATCTTCGTTCGTCTCTTCACTTATGTTTAACTCGTACAATCTTGGGGAGGATAAAATGGAACAGCAAACCCCCTTCTGCCCGAAAACAGGGATGAGCGGACGCGCGAAAGCCAAAATGCGCCATTGCTTTAGGGGCTTAACTAACACTGACAGTTAATGCTTTCAATTGATTGCTAAAACTTGTTAGCTACAGAAATCCATAACAACAACAGACTGCTGCTACCCTTACTTGATTAACATGTCTCTCAACTGAGCAAATTCACAGTGGTTCTTGTTTTCAACTGAAATGAGATCAAAATAAGTACAAATTATATCAAACCTGAATTTTCGCACAAAGTCTTTTTTCAATCAAGAAAAGCGAAACATGCATAGTACCTAATAAGATTTTGACTTGGTTGTTTAAATTTTCTTTATATTTTTTTGTTTTTGTACAGATGGCTAAACTATACATTTTAAAACACTAAAAAAACAGCTAACTCATTCAGTTTTCACCTTCAATAAGACCCCATTTCGTCTTTCTGCCAAGAACAGGTTTCCCGGACACGGTAACATAACGATCACTGCCAATAACAGCAAAGGGTAGCTGGTCCTTAAATTACAAAGCAATGCCGCACATCAATGTATGCTGATGTCCGAGCCCACTGCAGAAAGCTATGTAATTAGCACATGTATGTTTGTCCTCTCAATCGCGACATTTACATTTACATTTTTATTTACATTTACAAGTTGAATGGATGGGTAAAGCACCAGAAACTTTTCACCGTGCTAGTGTTACCCTAGTCTTTTTTTTTTTAATATTAGAGTGCTTAATCAGCAAGCGTTCTTGAGATCAGATGTAAACACAGACAAGACGTCCATGACTCGCGTTATGCAAAAAACCAATCATTGCTTAATCTTCGCTTTTCGCGCGGGAAAGGCTAGCTGTTCTCGATCCAGTCCGGGCGCAACCTTTCTGATGTAAACAAAGATAAGACATCCGTGACTCGCGTTACGCAAAGAAACAATCATTGCTTAATCTTCGCTTTTCGCGCCGCAAACGCTAGCTGTTCTCGATCCAGCTCGGGAGCAACCTTTCTGATGTCCGTTCACTCGGAGTATTTCGTGTATTTGAGAAAGATGTTTGTCGCGAAGGGGTTCGTAATTTTTCTTCGTTCCATTCGCCCTATTATGGGTTTTAAAACATTGGAAACATCAGCAAGGGTAGGTAAGGTAGATCATGGTGAGTGAAATTCACGCAGACTTTTCAAGCTAAAAAAAAAAGGTTTGATACTATGCCCGGCACATACAGGTATCTAAAAGTGCTTTGTCAAAAGTTGATGGACGTGATAGGTTTGTCAAGGAAAAACTGCAATATCAGATATATCAGTAAAACATATACTTGTATTCACCATGACATAGAGACCTTACGATCCTACGATGGTGAGGGCAACGAGAACGTCAAAACAAAGAATAGGTTTGATAAGAAAAACAACAACTTTGCACGTACAGCACACTTTTTTTGTACACTTCTATGCCGTCGCGGCACGACTACGACGTGAAAATGCCTAACTTCACTTTGTATGGAGGACTTAAACAAACGAAGAAGTTTTCTTTCTCTTTCTGAACTTGGACATGGTTCTTACGAATTTCAACTTCAGGAGAGTTCGCCTACATTTGACAAAGTAAAGGAGTAATTAGAATAATCGTGAGGACGATTGAAAGAACACGAATTCACTTTTTAAGCGACGTTTTCGCTGCTATCGCGCTCCTCGGATCTTCAGTTACGGTCCATAATATCTCACAAGGGCGGTAAAAAGTAACTCACCCTGATTCTCGAGGTTGTTCTGGCTTCCTCTTCATCGAGGTCATGTCGATCAAGGATAGGATAAATGTTGATGTGATTCTTCTGTATGTCTTCGCGTAGCTGAAATGCAAATTAACCGAACAGAGGTACTAAATGTGGCATAGTAACCGAAATACACAGTCAGTGACCGTAAGAAGTTACAAGTACATCTAAAGTTGGAAAACGTGTCGCATATTAGTATAATCTTTAATTAAACTTTCAGATAAACTTGTTTAGATTGGCTTTTCCTATTCAATACATCAGCAACATAAAAGAGAAAAGAAAGACGTCCTATCCACCGTATTCGGTAATTTCACTATGCACTCAAAAATCATTTTAAGAACGAGGACAAGATGTTCTAACAGTATAGCGAATATGTCGATGTGTGACATTTGAAACTATAGCTGGAATCCGTTGTTCATTAGTTATAGCACTCAGCCGGTATCGGATGGGGAGAGAGGTCACAAGCTCGTCTCATGAGATAACCAGCATCACACTTTCCTTCAAATAGGACTTAACTTGTTGTTGTTGTAGTTTTTTGCTTGTTTGTTTTAAATGTCATTCGTTTGGTCTTTCAGAAAAAGTCGCGTTACTTACCCGTCGTCTGAAAGCCTCGCGTTCTTCTATAGTTAGTGTATCTGCCTTTGCAATTACAGGTACGATGTTAACACACTTGTCTAATCTTTTCATGAATTCTACGTCAATAGGTCTCAATCTACAAGACACAAAAGCAGATAAAAGAATTAAAGACAGACAAAATCACCGGGAAATGACATTCTTTGAACGACAACTTTTGCGCACTTCAAACAGTCTGTACATAGCACATTCTCATTTAAATTTTCAAAGACTATCTCTCTATCAAAAGATTACAATATTATTACGTATAGTTCCATATACACTCATTACAATCCGAAACGGCGTCATTAAAAAGTGCATTCCTTTTTTTTTAGCAATTTTATTAAAGAAAAGTGAAAAGGTGGCTGTAAAATTGTGTGGTTACTGAAAACCCATAATATACACTGTACATGTATAGTGTAAAGCAGACTGTATGATAGATGTTTAACAGGAAAGAGGAAAAGGAAAACCACGAACTAAAAATAGACAGTATAGGATAGTATTAAATAAATTCAGATTACACTGATGAAGTTTGAGATCAGACCGTACCTGTGACCAGTTGGTGCAATAAAATAAAGACAGCAGTGAACTCGACTGTCTGGAACCCTAGGCTTTCGACTGATACTTGTCTCTTCCTTTAAATATTTGTCATACTGTTCATTGATGTACTGCAAGATTGGCTCCCAACTAAATAAGAAAATAACATAAATAAACTATGGCCATAATTTATAAAAAAATTGACAAAAAAAATGAAGGACAGTTATGGTGAACTTTTAATTTTTATGATCTTCCTATGATCTTTTCTCTCCCACTTGCTGTACCATGTACACCAACTGTATATTAATGAGCCTCTATATATTATAATGAAGTCCGCAATAAAACGAACGATAATCCTAGTACCATTGATAGAACGATTAAATATAAATATATAAATAAATATATATCAAAAGCAAAATACTAGGTGATTTTTTCTGCAAAAACATGATATAGATCACTGTTGCTATGGCTACATAATAGTTTGCACCTTTCGCAAAAATAAACGATAATTATATTATAGTCTTACCAGCTTTCATTATTGATTTGATCACCAAATCCTGGAGTATCAGTAATAGTTAATTTTAACCTTACACCTTTCTCCTCAATCACTGAAAATCAAAGCAAAACAAAACAATAACAGAACAATGAATGCATGAATGCAACTACGCATAAAATAGTAACAATAAACAATGTTTGTCAGGAAAAACTTCAACATTGCCTGATTCAGACTTCTCAAACTTCGCAAAGCTGACTGAACTACGCAATGTCATTTCCACTGAGCAGGGGCTAAGCACTTTGGAAATTTACCACTAACACTTAACACAAGAAACTTGTCACGTTGTGGGAGGGAGTGTAGTTAAAAATGTCGTGGGTAGTGGGTAGAGGTCCTGGGTCGTGGGTAAAGAAAGTATAGAAAAACATGATAAAGTAAAGCAATTGAAAAAAAAATAAATAGAAAAAAGTTGTAAAATATTTGTGAAACGAAAATCTCCTTTATTTTTCGCTCGCCTAAATGCCTTTTTAGTGTCCATTTGTACTTATAAAGGATTCGCTTATTTGCTTTGCTGACCGCGGGGAAGGAGAATAAGACTCATGGTATGTACGTGGAGATTTCCGTTTCATGAATTTTACAACTTTTCCTCTTTTTAATTTTTCATTTTTTTGGAAAACTTTTTTTTACCCATAACATTCACCCACACATACCCACACCCACACCCACACCCACGACCCATGACATTTAGCTACACTCCATGCAAAGACTTCTCATTCTCAGCCTGCATCACAGATCAGGGCAGCCATACATCCAGTCCCTCCTGCGACCTACAGTGAACATACATTTGTAACACTTTGTAATGTGCGGTACATGTAGCAGCAATGTAATGGAAAATTCATACCATGACTAACTGACTTGACTTCCACTGTCTTAGGGATGGTGGCAGCTGTCCCAGTTGATGACATTCTGCTCAAACGCCCTTTAAACAAAGTGTTCACCATAGTTGACTTGCCAAGACCAGTAGCACCTTAAAAACAATACATCTTATCAATAATCAAGTGTACAACAACTAAATTTTGTCTCATTCTTCGCAATCCTGATTGACTGATTTAAGCAATGTCAGATTGAATTCAGTGTCACATAAAAATATATAATTTTGTCCCTTATCCTTAATTTAAATGATTCTTCTTAGAAAAACTACACTCAGACTCCTGTTTATTGCTGATAATAATTTTTATGCCTGCTCATTTTTCACCTCTGTGTTGCTGTTTAAGTAGCTGCAAATTTTGTTACAATGCTGGGTTGCAACAAACACCAATACCCTAAATACACTGTACATAAAGGGGGCTTAGGGGTGTGGTCACCACTTGCTTTAGGTGCGCCTTATTTGAAAAATTGATTGAAATTAACAAAATTAATAGACAACAATTATCTATGATCTATGTGCTATACATGTACATGTATAATATATATATAGACCATAGAAATGACATCAAAATGTTCTAAACTCAAGTGGAATAATGGACCCCAGGAGAGTGGATTGATTCATTGTGATGCTTTCAGCATGTGATGTCATTAAAATAGTAACAATAACTTACCAACCACCATAAGGTTAAATTCAAATCCACGTTTGAGTGACTTTTTGCGAATCTGCTCCTGCACTGTGTCAAAACCAACATAACCTTCTAAAACTGTCTTTAACTTGCCCCAGTGGGTCATTGCTTGCATCGTCTCCATCATGATTTCTATAAAGTTCTGGTAAGACAGGAGCCCTACAAAACAAAAAGTCAGAAAATAAAATTTACTTCAAATGATACATGTACAACATAGAAACTTTCTCATCCCCCTTCTATGACATTAGAAGTGAGAAATAACTTAAGAGTTATCACTAAAGTAGATTTCAAATAAAAGATGAAGTTACTGATCTGACCTTTTTCAGCCTTGTTTTCAGCTTTGTTGTTAATTGTATCCTTCTCACTCTCACTGAGCTGTGCTCCCAACAGCTGAACAGCAAGAGTTGAAATTGTTGCCACGTCAACATATCCAGTCTCTTCGACATCTGCAAACTTGAACACCTTTGATAAGGCTGGAAATCAAAGCAGATATTTTTATTGTTGTTATCATAATCAAAGTTGGAAGTGCATTTAAGTGAAATAAAGGACAATACTGACAAACAGGGAAAAAGATAGTAATTATTACAAAAATAAGTGCAAACAATATTTTAGCACATGTTAGACTCAAATAAAGCAGCTTTTGACATTCTGTTTAAGATCAAAACTATTGCTGAAGAGAAGTGACTTCGAAAATGGAGTGCAAAGTACTGGTGGTGTGCTGATCATCAATAATTGATTACAATTATTGAAATCAAACATTATTGAAAATCTGTATTCATAAAGTGACGTCATAATTGCTTATGGAGAATGCTCAATCCATTATCGCAGGAAAATAAATTCTTGTTGGCAAAAAAATATATATATATTAAAATCTTGTGTGTTGTCTTTTTAATAGACTCATAATAAAAAAGGAAGAGAATTTGTTGACCCAAAAGCACAGAAAAATTCTGAGTTCAAACTGAGAATCAAACTCATGACCCTCCTAGGTTTAGAGCTGACGGTCTGATCGCTGAGCTAATGGAACTCTAAGGTGAGGAGGGTTGAATCCACTGATGTTCCTCTTCTGATTCATTTCGCATGTTGTTGTCACGTTCTAAAACAGTACAGTGGCAATCTGAGCGTACTTCTCAAAAGTCAGAACTGGCCGGCCAAATCAAGGCCGGACCAGTCATTTTAAAAGTGAAATAGCTGGCTTTAATTTCCAAGAATTATATCTTTTGCTAGAAACTATTTGCTTCATGCTTGCTATTTAGGATTTGACTGATCTGGTTGGATAGTTTTGATTAAATGTGAAGTTCTCAGTATAACAGGAATGGTCTGGCTGGTCAATTTTGACAGATGGAAAGTGACCTTAAATGGACTATGATCAGATAGGGGTCAATCTGATTATTTCCGATGATCATTATGAAATCTCAGCTCACTCCAAACACGACAAAGTACTCTGGGTGAGTCTATGGTCAAGTGACAAAATCAACATCTAAATAGTGTCAGCTTTACTCAATTGATCAGCTATTTAACTTCACTCATTTTTTTTTACTTTAGAACTAAACATTCACTTAATTTAGAATTGAAGAAAATAAAATAAAAGCTAGTTTAACAAAATAACTTGTTATCATTGAATTCTTCTAATTTTATACAGATCACACCACAGGAAGTGAAAGGTTTAGGATAGACTGACAAAAATCAGGGGTAATCATCCTTAATTTACAATGTAACTAAAAAAACCTAACTTGCTACAATTTCCAAGTTACTTCTACATATGATTATAGATACAGTAAGAGCAGAAAACCAAACTACAAACAAGAAATAACTAAAATGAAAAGTTAATACACTTTGACAAATATTGTACTTTAATGTCATTATTCAAGAACTACATTATACCAGAACCTAAAAACTTAACCCAAAAAAGCATTTTGCTTTACTTTCTATGTAAAAGTTTTTTCACAAATGATAACAGTTTTGGAGCTAAGACGGTGTCACAAAACTGATTTTGTTGCTACATGTTACAGGAATTATATTCTTTGAATTATGATGAAAACAATATTACTCCATTTTTTAAAAGGGTGGTTTAGCAACTAGATTTACTGCAGCTTTTACCACATAGTAAACATTAAAATTATGAATATATACATCTAGCTGAATTTTTGAAAACTGGCCTGAAAAAAGCCCAGAATAGGGCTAGCTTAAGTCTTAAGCTGCCTCTGTCTTATGGGGCCTTAAAGCAGCTAGAGATGGCCATGTTGACATTTTCTTTTTAGTAGACTTGAATATTTCTTCACTAATCAGGAACCAAGAAGAGAGTCACCTTAGAGGGATTATGGGTTAGAGCTGAATTTCTTTAAAATATTGGCCCCTTTATCTAGAGTTACCAGCTGGTGCAGTTTTCATAAATTTGGCTAGATATGAATTTAAAAAATTGAAAAAGCTATTCTTACTTAATATCAACAAAACGGAAACCAAATAAGTCTTTTCGACGTACAGTGTATTTAAAAACTAACCAAAACTAATGTTTTAAAAGAATATTGAAAAATTTACCCTGTATCTCATAATAAGCAGATTAACCAGCACAAACTTGTGGCAGGTGACATGTTGTGACACACCCTTTGGTAAAGTTGTTTGAATCACACTCTGAACTGTACAGATTTAAAAGGGTCTAATCAAATAAGTTTAAGAAACCAAGATCACGCTTGTAGGGAAAACTTAGTTTCTATACTGGCACGATTTGGAAAAAAACATTAAGCTAAATTAAAAGAATAATTTTAACTCACTATATAAATGTACTCAAGTTGTAGACCGATAACTTTGACAATCCCGTTTTGTTTAAATTAAAATTCTAAATAATACAGGAAAAATCCCACAAAACCACCCACATCGAAAAACCGAAAAAATTCAGTCTCGACTGGGCAAAATTTTTGACAGTTTTTCACGCGTGCAGAACGCAATGAAGGATCGCGAAAAACAAAACTCCTTTATCGTTCTTTTCTCTCCTTGCGTGAAAAATTAAGAGTGATCACTCTCCCAAAAGCACATGTATGAATGTCTGGGCGTTTATGATACTCACAGTCACGAAAGGTCGACTTGTCCGGAAACGAAGAGGCCATAGGAGAATTCGGTTAAGCTGGATATCCTTTTGACAAAATTCACGAGTTGTTTCTAAGTCACGCGTTTGGGCGTCTAGTTCTAACAATCGACTGTCCGTGAAAACGAAAATGCACGCAAAACAAAACAATGAGTTTGTTTTAAGACAACGACCAATCGTCTGATGATATGGCATCATGAAATTTTAAAGACCATTAAACAATAAAGAATTACATGAGCTTTCAAACAACAACAGCCGAGAGTGAATATTCATTTCACTTTACGTAAACTTTGAAAGATATATCTGGGTAGCAATTCTGACTTTTTGACAATTATGAAAGAAAGACAACAAGCAACATCTAATAATTTCACCTACTTGCTCCTTTGTCAACGACGTGATTTAAGCAGCTCTAATAAAACATGTAAAGCCGTACATTCTGTACTTAATTCCGTGAAAGAATGCATCAAACATATTATTTCAGCTGACTTTAAGTGAACATGACAACTTACAAGACAAATCAATGGGTAAAATAATTGAAGAAACAAGCATAACATACCGTCAACCTGTGCTCCCGTCAGGAGGAATTGCTGAAACGCAGAAAACATTTATCTGTCAAGAGAAAAGCTACAAAATATGAGACGTATCACAAGTCGTCGTACCTTATCTGAGGAAGCCATCTTCGCCACTGACGCCCCAGTACTTGATACCAGCGGTATGTAAGTAGTAGTCACCAGGACTTTGCCCTTCTCCCAAAGCAAGAGGGTTCACGCATTATGCGTGAGTCTCACGCTTGCAGACTAAAGACATCGATCTCACGTATCAAGGAAAATTTCTCACGCCTGACTCGCAAATCCGAACAAACGACGAAGATTCAATTCAATTTCCATGAAAATGTTCCAATAAGGCATTGAATGATGACTTTGGATGTCCCAACGAAATGGCTTCGGAAGCGGTCAAAGTTCGCTTGAACATCTTCGGACGTTTTCGGAAGTCTTCGGAAAATCGTCCGAAATCCTCGGAAGTCGCTGGGACAATATAAATTTCGGAAATCCCGTCCTTGACAAGGCAAAAATCTCTCAAATCTCAATCTCATTTGACTCGGAAAAAGTTGGCGGGTATACTTAATGCAGCCCGATGATTAAAAATTGGAATGTATTGTGACACTTCTATGGTGTGAAGAGTCCCATTATATTCCTGGTTTCATTATTGGTTTACCTGTGAGAAGCCTGCAACCTTCCTTGATAGAGTTTATAGAAAAAGAATCCCGAATCACTCGGCTCTTAAGTGATCGTGATTCGTGATCTGAACTATCCTTTCTTAGAAGCGTTACTCCTGCTTGTCAAAACAGCTGTCAGTAGCGGTTTTAATTCAACTATTCAATTGCAATTCTAAGGGAATCGACCGCAATTGCAAAGTAGCCTGTTTTTGGCTCCAAGACAGTAATGTGCAGATCACGAAAACTAATACACACCTCTGCCCCCTCCGGGTGGGGGGAGGGGGGTACTCCGGATTTCAAGTGACAGGGATGGTCGAAGGATTTTTTGGGGTTTGAAATTTTCTATTTCGAGGTTTTTTCGGGTAGGAAAATTTTGGCAAGTATTTTTTGGGTAGCTTGATGAGCCGGAGTAACCAGGGATTTTTGGGGGTATGCAAAATTAAAACAATCTGAAGATTCGTGCGGCCCGCGTATCCCGGCCTCGTACGGGTAACTCCGCGAATAAAGTAAAATCAAACTTGTTTTGTGACTGTTTTAATATTTAACGCATTACATTGCATCTTTGGTAATATACAATCAATCAATGGTCTGCAAGGTGTCCTGGGGTGTAAATCAACACTTCAATTCCTTTTTTGTTGTCTCCGTTTATAACAGAAATTTTATGGCTCAGAAATTCGGCATGGGAGTTTTTAAGGGTTAAATTTTGATCCAGCGTTTTTTCTGGTTTTTGCCCTAACACTCCCGAGCTGCGACGCAGGTTGTTACCATGGATACCCGAACAGAAGCGGCCGACACCGATTCATCCTGCCGCAAGGGAGGAAAAAACCTCTGGTCGGTACCCCGTAAATAATAATTAAGAAGAAAACCGCCAACGCTGAAATGTAACATGTATCTTTATTTATAATTTGTATGCATAATTTAGATGAAAACAAAAAAAATATACATATATATATATATACATCTACGATATTTCTTGACTTGGCAACTTTTCCCTACATATCATGTCAATAATATTTAACTCGGCGTTTGAGAGAAAGTTTAATTAATAACCTCTCTTTGGCTATCAGAGACAGTTTGTCTATGCTCTCAACCCGGGGGGGGGGGGGGGGGGAAGGACACTATTTCAAACCAAAAATGTTATTTTCTATACCCGTATTCAGACCTGGCCTCTAAAATCCATACCTTTTTTCAGACCTGGCCTCAAAGAAATTGTCATCATTACTTAGATTAGAACGCCAACAAAAAGGCATATTTCTCTTTCTTTCTCATTCATTTGGAACTGAAACGATAAATATGTTCATACACTCCCGTCCCATGGTTCCCTCGAACACAATACCCGTTTTCAGACCAAAACGGTGCAAAAACCCTTTGGGGCGGCACATACTTATATGGCTTATATAAGGGAGTACCCCCCCGGGGCTGTCAATCAGTTGAAATTTCGGCCAGATATGTAAAACAATTTGTGCGCTGTGAGACGGGGCCATTATCTACCGCGCGTTTGTACTTCATATTTGGCATATGGAAACATTTGGAAAATACAAAGCAATGAATTCTTGTTGGCGATGAATTCTTGTTGTCTGCGATGTAATTTTACAATAATGCTGATGAGGGCTATCCTTTCAACACTAGTTAAACTTACACTTGAGCGTAAGTAGTGAACATTTTTAAAGCACGCTATGTCTTGATTGCAGCTGTACACGCCTGATCGTCTTTATAACAACGAAAATTGCATAAGAGCTATTCCTCGAAGCATGTCAACCCTTCCTTGTCTCAAAGTTCTTCCAGGCAAAGCAATTATTTTCTTTTCAATTTCGTCGCATATGGCGTTTCGACGGCGTCTCATAAGCGTTGGGCTTGGAAGACAAGGTCTTACTGACTCACTCATTTGACTTATGATTTTAGCATAGGTACACTGGTTACAAGAATCAGTTAGTTTGCACAAATCCTTTTCGCCACTTCTGTAGATCCCTTGAAATGTGGTATTCCCTGTCGAGCTTGTTCTTCTTAAGCTACTCGAGGTGTGCGATTTTTCTACCAATACTTCAGAGTTACTGCCAGATATAAGTAACCATTTTGTTTCATCGCAAGTTTTCTTTCGATCAAAATGTCTTCCACGACCTCTGAGGAGACGGCCCTTAACGAAACTGCACATGATGTTCAAATTCTGTTCTCCAATTGTATATATGTCACTTTTGACAACCTCTGATACGATATTGTTTCGTTTGGTTATTGACAAGAAAGTTCCAACAGATGACAACTGGCTTTAAGTTTATGTAAAACTGACAAATAAAACTGGTGCGAGCTGATTCTCTATTTGAGCCGTTCTTTTTGCCTTGTACAGTATGAGCCAATGACTGGAGCAAAACACACTGAAGACGTCGGCGTGGAGCCAAGTTAGTTGCGTGAGAATTCTATCAGCAATAAGTGACCTCGGAGCAACAGGATGCTTCTCCTTTCAAAAAGCTGAAACAGAAACTTATGCATTAACGAGGCCAATGTTTTGAACATAAACAATCAACAAAACCCGCTTCCGCTCGATAAAAGCTGTATAACAAAAGCAAAATAAAAGGTATGAGCCACCAACACATGTCCCGGCAAGATGCACTGCACGGGACCCTTATAAAGGCTGTTCAACGTGCATGTAACTGACTTATTGGACTTACACTGCGGGCAGGTTAAGAACACAAAGTCTGCATTGCGTAAATCCTAGTTGAAACAATTTTACTCCGCGCTTCACGGAGAAGAGAAGCCACAATTGCTGCTAGAAACAGGACACTGATATCTCCGATGAGGATGATTGTCAGATTTGAGCCGTGCGGCAGCGTATACTTAAGTAATGTGATCATCAAATAGTAATTAGCTTTGTACTTGAGAACACGTTCTCTAAAAATGCCTTCATGGCAACATGTGAACTGGCTAAAACAATTGAAGCTAATTGAAATATTTCCACTCATAAAAAGCGATTCTTAGAGCGGGAACTAAGCGACTGTCGCAAGTCATTTAGAAAAAAATTCACTATATATACAAATCATTTGGCAAAATTCAGAAACTTGATCTAATAAATGGGGAGCTAAAAATAATCAAAAGAAGAGAATTTTACTTACAAGTTGATCCCTGGGTAATTCGTTTAACTTGTCAGAAGCTAGTCACGTTTGTGTTTCTATCATTGAACCAAGGCGATAACATTCCATTATATACAGTTATATGCTACCCAGACTACGTAGTTCCGTTGACGTCATCACAACCAGCAACGTGATAAACCGGCTGTTGTTGGATTCGAATAACAGATATGAAAGCTATGCCTGGAGCTTCAGTAGTAATCTCTCAAGCACGGATGCCATTATGCTTGCCTGTTTCAGTGTGTTACACACTAATCTTCTTGTGGACGCATTTCAAAGGGATATTTAAGGAAAATCCATCAGTGTTCTTCTGCCGTGTCAGATCTTACCGTTAGACGTCATTTGTAGCAATCGTCATAAACAGCTGTCGCAATTTTTATTAGGCAAGGCTCTGTCGGATTGTCATAAAAAAGGTCGTCAAATATTTTACAAGTTATAAAATTCCGAATTAGGTTTGTTTGATTCCTGTTAATATTGCTAAAATTACTCAAATCAAACCGGTTCACTATTTTGAAGGTCCATAGAAAATAATACAAGCGTCTATACCCCAAAGGTTTCCATTTGTTTTGTCTATGCCTTGGGGATCCTGTTTACTCTTTGTGGGCAAAATTGTGCACCGGTACACCTGGGTTGTAACAGAATATCAAATATATGAATGTCGAATCTGCCTTGATGGGAAAACCAGGGGCACCCAACGACTGCTTTCTGTAAAATATCTGCTCGGAGCGAAACAAAATTAAAAATAGAGAGATTAAGATTCACGTTTACGCCAAACAGCAAACTTGAATTTGTACCACACGTGACCATTTTTTCCCCTTAGTTGTCGTTAACTGTTTACTACTTCTACTCAAAAATAAGTAATTTCGACGCCAGTTTTATCCATAAGAATTGTTCTGGACAGTTTTTATCTGCTTATTTTCTATTTTGAGAAATTCTCAACTTGAATCCGACTTTTGCGGTTTGCCGTAAACGTGAGTCTTAATCTCTGTATTGACTAAAATTTTCTACGGCTTGAGGACGGCTAAATGATTCATGTGCAATTTTCGAAGCTAATCTAATAAATTCCCTACAATTTCTGATGTTTCATTTTTCACATTTCACTCCCCTAGTTATGCTATTTTTCGTCCAAAATGGAAACCTAAAGTAAGTTGGAAGTAGGAAATCGACCTTCCTCGGCTTTCGTAGTTGAATTAGACTGCGAGCAGTCTCTTATTTTTCTTTGCAAAGTTACTGCACGCGAAACCTAAGCACGTGACGCGAGCCGCGAGAAACGAGGGCGTTAGCCCGAGAAGAAAACATAAGAGCACTCCGTCTTTTCTTGTCTCGTCTCAATTGTAATGATAACGTCGTGGTTTGCAATCGCGCTGGATGATGATAAGAACTAGACGGATTTTAAGAGAAAAGACGGACTGCAAGCAGTCTATAGGTGAATCGCTTTATGTGACTATAATTTAGAGCGGTTCTCACTTGACTGTCGAAAGTAATTGAGGAATTGGTTTGGTTTTGGTTTTACTACGCCCTTTGGTTGGCTAGTGTATTTACTTTGGTTTTGGTTTTACGACAGTCAAGTGAAAACCGCTCTATAACGAAGGGAGTGATGAAAACTCCGAAGTCTGAAGTCAGAAGTCGGAAGTTGGAAGTCGGAAGACCCTCCTCGGCTTTAGAAGGAGAGAGGAATCAGAATAATTCTCACTTTCGTAAAACGTTAAAATGCATCCAGAATCTTCGGGAAAATAATACTGAAGCCCTTGTAATTTCGAAAAGACCCTAGTTCTCCTAGGATGACCGAGCAGATACAAATCTTAACTACACCTCTAAGAATGTATTTGTACAGATCTAAAACTACTCTGGATCTGAGCCTAAAAAAAGTGTTTTCAACGCATTTAGGAGGGAATCGTCGTTGGGTGCCTCTGGAAAACCACCTTATTGTGGTAACCTCTTCGTCAGTGTTATGTTGAATGGGTAAAGTTGGGGTCACCCATGCCAAACAGGTGGAAGGGTAGGGACCAGACAATGCATGATACCTGATGGTAGTCCTTATGTTACGTCGGCTGGTAACTTGCAGTACTCATTAACTCCTGACATTAAACCTTAGGTCGACGAAGCGCGCTCATTTTTTTCTCCCTCTCTCCAACAATGCTTCTCTTTTAAAATCTCTGTTTCTTGTGTTTCCATTTTTATTTAGTAAAATAAACCCCCTCCGGCGGCAGCTTGGATATCGGCGATTTTTCGAACAAAACAAAAGCATTAGGCGAGAAGCTTCGAGTGTAAGGGGAAAGGTAAAAGCTGAAATAGACTAACTTTGTTGATTTTGTTATGTTTTCTTGAATTGCGACTGAAAAATTATAGGGCAAATATCGACGCGGACTCGGTCAATTGCCTTAAATTTACCACCACGTGACTCAAAATAAAATTAAATATAAAAAAAATCGCGCAAAAATTAATCGGTGGGTTATGATTTATGATAAAAGTGATCGTCTCAGGAAATATACTTGTATACTTAATTTAATATCTGTTTTTCTTTTTTCCTCTAGTCCTGTTGGCAGCTTTCTTGTCAATTAGTGTGTGTGTCTACTGCTCATCACAACTGAAAAATTTGACCTCACTGACTGAACTGAGCTGAACCGTTGATTTACAATATACTGAAGCGATTGCTTTGATTGAATAATTGTACCTCAGTGTACAGCTAGCTATCCTTTTGTACGTTATTGCACTCGACCTATGGCTCTCAGATGTTCAGCCACTGTTTAATTAGTCCTGTACCGTTAGTAAAATTTATCCGTATTCAACGAAAGCTTTCTAAGCAACTGTTTGTTTACGTAAACCACTTTACGTCTGCATTGTATTGGTTCGATACCCTGACCATGAAACAAGGGAAAGTTATGCTAAACAATGATGTGTTATTGTTTTCTGCGACCAAAGAGGAAACACCTTACGAGCAGCTCCTACATCAGTGAGAAATTAACGCAGCTGTCGGAACTTGGACTCTTGCCTCACAAATGCATCTTTCACGTCATATCTTTGTAAAAGTGCAAATTTCATGCTCTAAATTAATAGGATCTCCAATAGGTTTTTCAGGATCCTGGATTTGCCTTATTTAAAGGTCAGGAGTCGGGATTTCAAAGCAAATAGGGACGAGGTAAGGACGAGATGCGGGATGCGGGATGAGGTAAATCAGCCTCGGAATTACGGGATTGAACGAAAATTTGGTTCGGGGTTTACGTCAATAGTCTAATGTCGCAAAATTTTTGGCCAAGATTTTCGTCTGCTTTAAACAACACTTTACGCTTCTCGGTACAGAGCCCCTTTGAAGGCTGTGAGGGAAAATTATTCAGCAATTAAAAACAAAGAAAAACAACGTCGTTTTGAATTCCATCAGCAATTTTGGTACCCTAGTTAATCACAGAAACATTGCGCCGACAAGGTCTTAAACATGTTTTTATAAATGGAGAAGAAATTTTTTTCGTCTATTTGGGCAAACACATGCAATTATCAGTAGGCCTGTCTCGATCGTGCTAGACAACTTTTGGCGTTTGGAGCAACTTTTTGCGGTTCTAGCAACCTTGAAAAACTTTTATATTTGTAACCAGGAGTAACTTTCTGAGAAATTTTTGAGCAAAATATAGGTTTAGAGAACATATCAACCACGGAAAAGTTAACGATTTCATAACAAACTTCAATTCATGCGAATTTCTTACGTTAGTAACGTTTATCAACCTTTTAAACGCATCACCTTTCGCAGGCCTAAAGCGGCATAAAACGTGCTTTGAAACGCAGTCAGCACATAAAAAAAAACACAAGAATATGCTAAAGGTAACTTAAAAAGAAAATTTCGCTTTGATTATAGAGAAAAAGAATAATTAATTAGCTAAGTAAAGATAATGTTGTTCAGAGCTCTCATCGTGAGTTTGGGCTACCTGTGAGTAACTATATTGTGAAGAACGAAAAAGCTTTTAATCAACTTTTACATCAAAAATTTACGTGACAACTTTTTCAAATTTAGGTAGCAACTGTTTGGATTTTTGGCAATTTTTTAGCAACTTTTTGGCATGCAATCCAGTGAGCAAGTTTTCAGCATTATACACGAACGTGATCGGAACACGCCTAATTGTGCGCAGTTCTTTGTTTGTAACGAGTTAAAAGCTTTGAAACCAGCTGAGATGATTATTTAAACTGGAGCGCCAGTGTCACTGAGATCCAGAAATACATAAATAAATCCAACTCTGAAAAAGACTTCATGAAGCTCGGCATTAACTGTGAAGCTAATACCCAAACTAGAATTGTAATATGAAATGATTCATGCGTAGCTATAGGTTTTCCTTGTTTTATAATCACTTTGTGGCCGGTAACCTTCTAATTAGCTTGATATATTCTGATGTACACTGTAAGTGGATTTGGTAGACAAGTCAGTTAGAATCGAAAAGTTACAAATTTGTGTCAGAAACAAAACTTATGGTAAAATCATGATGTTCGACTGACGCCAGACTTTTCAAAGGAAGTCTTTTTTTGACCGTCTAAATTGAGTCTTAATTTTTTTACAAATTATACTTCACTGGGTCAGAGGTACCGACCAGCACTTATTGCTTAACGTTTGGCTTACGCACTCTCTCCGATAGAGGTATATCCGAATACCTACTCAACGATGTAAACGGGTGGTAAATGTTTCAAATGGCTGGTTTACTTCTGTCTTTGCTCAGCTATAGCTCGGGACAGCTGTTTTAACAGTTCTAAGAAAAATTTTAATGCCTTAACAACTCTGTTTAGACAATGTTCCAAATATGGATTGAAAGAACAAAGAAACATTTAATGGACGGTCCATTTGACACGTTTGTGATATTAAAAATTATCTCACGCGGGACGCTTCTTCGGTGAGGATATTCTTAAGTGGATATACGTACTGGTCCGTCTTAACATGCTTGAGTTATCTTCTGTATCAGTGAAGACAGTTTTATTTGTGGCTGTTCTTTTGGCGACAGGTAGGGTTATTGTGGTTTACTTTAATTCTGATTTAAATCGCAAATTATTATAGTCATTGACGATATACTTTGATGTGATTGTAGCCCAGAGCACAAAGTTATTCAAAGATCCTCAGAGCTAGTGTTAAATTGACTCATGAACAAGCACTCGCTGCCGAATCACTACTTGCATTTGATGTTTTGGCAGCGACCGATTTCCAAAATTTGTGCTCCCTAGGTAGCGATTTACTGTTGATTTTGTACCGTTCACTATTATTACTTCTTTTTCATATCATTTGTTGAATTTGAAGATTTAAAGTTCTAATTGCTGCTGCTGCGATCTTATTAGGATTCCCAACTTCAATTTCGGAACAGCCTCTCTTTTTACGGAAACGGCATATTGTGAATTATATCACGAAATTCCAAAAAAATGTGAACAAAACGTGAGCGGCCTTCTTAGGCAAAATGTCGTCCGAAATAAATCTGAATATGATAATGTTCTCTAACAACTTTACTTTAATGGCGGCTCGCTTTGTTTAACTAAGAATAATTGTTCAATTGAACTGAACAATCAGTTACGGTACTACATTGTTCCTCAGTTTCTAGTGTAGTGCTTGCGTTTTTTCTTCAGTTTTCAATGCGGTCGAAGTTCCTTATAACTGATTCTTCGATTCAAAAACCGTTTTTTCAAGTCATATTACTTAACGTGTAGCGACCGTTTAGTCATGATTTCCAACACATTAGACCAGTCTAGCACATGCAAATCGCATTCACGACGCATGGTAAGAAGTATTTGACCTGGCCTTTTTAGAAGACCTGCACTGATAAGCAAAAATGTTGGATAAAAATTATACATATTTTTTCGGTATGATATAGACACACTTTCAGGACTTTCGCGTTTCGCGTTCAATTGTGCCTTCGGATTCCTAACAAATAACCGAATTTCGTTTTTCGCTTTCAAAACGTTTGAATAAAGTAATTAAAGTATGCAATTCAGATTTTAAAATTGTTTGTTTAACGCGATGAAATCGGCACATGTTTGAAAAAAAAACTTTTGACAATACCAGTCGCTATTCCTAGAGGAAACTAACCGCACGCCGAATTAAAATAGATAAATGATGTCAGTTGTTCAATAACTTGTTCGCTAATTTATCACAAAAAAGCGAGCTGAGAATCTTAAGTCCAAAACAAGCTAAAGAAGAAAAATATACAGACACTGGTCATTTAATACATCCAGGTCGAAAGTAAAAACAGTCGTAAAGCATCAGATTTCTGAAACAACCAAAAAACAAGTCCTGCTTAATTAGCTTTAATTAGTGGGAAGTAAGAGGGAATAATCTTAGTTCTCTCTTGCTGGTAAACCAGTCACAAAAGATTTTCCCGACATTTTCCTCTCATTCGATTCCCGGCCATGTTCTTGCGGTGACACTATTGTAGGTGTTGTGTTTTATGTAGGTTTCTCAAGAAACACAAGAAACGCACAGGGAGCTGACTGTTCTTCAAAACCCGAGACTGGACCATGTCGAGGACTTTTCCCAAAGTTTTATTATGATCCCAATGATAAAACATGTAAGCAGTTTACTTATGGAGGCTGTGACGGAAATGGAAACAAATACGATGATGAAGCAGCGTGTAAGGCCGCCTGTGGAGGTCAGTAACGAACAGGTGTGTGCTACATGATTGTGCAATTTCTTTTGATTAATTATATTTTACTGCATGGTTGATATCTTCATTTCTTTGGGCCTCTTTGGAAAGTACCAGACACCTTCAACTCTTTTACTCTAGTTGTAACGAAATACAGACTGAAAAATATTCCAAATCTGATTTTATTTTGAAAAAAAAAAAACTAAAGCCTTTGAAATTGCTACCAGTACAGATCATTTGAATGGTTTCAGCATTGAGTCCTTCGGCTCAAAACTACATCAGTACTAATATATAAATTTTGACATTGACTCTGGAGGTGAAATGGTAACAGGCCGTGAGCTCATTCCCTCTTACCATTACAGAACCATACGTGCTTTTGTTAAACGTGTAGTAGAATTGTCTATAATCGGCTCAAACAATCGTTAATGCTTGGGATGATATCTTGATATCGTCCTCTATGTTCACGCGAGCTGGCCAATAAAATTTTGTTTTGGCAATTTGAAATGATTTACCAAGGAATCAGACACATTCCGCTCAAAAGCTGTATGGGCCCTGGCCTTCACCTTTAAATGTTTTCTCGTGAGATGTCTCTCGAATAGGAAATTGAAAATTGTACAAATTTACTAGATGTTTCTCCAGTTGCCTTGATTAGCTCTGTCAATGGATGGAGCGCTGGGTCGGTAATCGCAAAGGTCAGGTCTCGATTCCTGGTCGAGCCTAAATTTTTTTCAGGTTTCTTCATTCTACTGGGAAGATCATCTTCACTTTTATAACTTAGCTCTTATTAAAATTATACCTAATAATTAATTGGCGAAAATCGACAATTAAAAAGTCAAAATAGCAAGAGATTCTTTGAAAGGTCTAATAACATTTCACTAGCCTAAGAGGGAGGATAAAGGTACTTCGAGAACGAGATGGGCACTTGTAAAGGTCCTAATCCATAGATAATCCCTCGAAAAATATTTATTTGTAACACAATTGCGGGAATTTCATTTCACGTTTCAAGACTAGAGTTCTTTCGAGTGGATGAGCATAATTCGATTATTTCTCCAGGTTTGAGACCCTTGTAGAAATGTTTCATCACCTTCATTAGCATTAGATACCCCACAATATTAAAACCAACTGAAGTTTGGTGCCAAATATGTGCTGAACATTTCTCGGCCAGATGTTAAGATCAGACAAACTTTTAAGTTTGTCATTTTCTAAAATTAGATGCTCTGAGGATTATTACGCTTCTAAAATATTTGAGAGTAATTGTGTGAAAACTGTAAAATAAATAAATAAAAATTGGAATTCTCTCCATGATCTCTCCGTGATCTTAAAGAAACGGCTTTGATCATCTCTGAACGGGCCTATATGGGGTATTCGCTCTTTTTTCTTGTCTTGGCCATCACGGTAATAGCGATGGAGGAAGCGTTTGACCTATTTATGTTATTAAGAGTGCATGATACCCAATTTCAAAGAAAATAAACTCATACAACCTTTTCTGACCCTGCAGAGACTGCCGCCTCTTTCTATTGATTATATGATATGACACGGACAAACAATTCTTCTTTTCTACGCTCTTAAACCTATTGCTATCTTTTTATTTTTCTCCTCAGAATTTCAGACCAAAGATCTTTAGTGCCTTTGGACCACATAGCTCAGGTAGAGGCCGTATAATTCACGAGTCAAGCTTTAGTTACATTAAGTGAACTGATTTAAATCAAAGGAAGCTCTGATTTCTAGGCGAATGACAGCCACATTGATAGTGGAATTGAAAGAGGCTAAGAAAGAGGAAGAAAACTTTATGTATTTGCATGAAATTGAATTAAACTGAAGGCAATAATATTGTCGCCCTTTTTAAGATATTTGTTTTAAATTTCTTTGATAGCTGAGGGCACGGGAAGGGGGCTAGACTAAGCGGTGATGACAGTGCCATCCGGTTTATTTATTTATTTTAATAAAAAAAAAAAAAAAAAAAAAAAAGATTGATTAGTGCATTGCTTTCGTCATGCAGCCCCTGAACATTTTCTTCGGAGTTTTAAACTTGAGAAAAACCAACACTTTGGCATAACGTACCCTGCGAGCACAGGCCTATGCCGGAGCGGCACTTTTGAACTTCACAGATAGCAACTTGCCCTTAACAGACGGTTATGATTAACGTTAAATATCGCTTTCATGCATGGCTCCCTGGGCAATGCAACTCAGTTTAGAATCTGTCTTCATTTTGGGAAAGACAACTACGCCACTACTCTCAGCATCGATTGGAGCCGAGTTTCCTTTTATTAGTATTTGGCCTGTTTTGATGGGTTCTTGTCCATAAAGCGGAATCTAGCCTGCGAGCAAGCTCTCCTATTTGGGCGAGCAAAGCGAGCCGCGCGAGAAAGCGTGAGCGAGCGGCGAAGCCGCGAGGGGCCGACTCCACGCCCCCCGCAGTCGCATCTCCTCTCGCGTACCTCTCGCGCGTGTACTTTTCACTATATCCCCCAAGTGGAGAGCTTGCTCGCAGGCTAAGCGGAATCTATCTTAAGTTTCTGGATGAAATCGTGTCGAAATAAGAATGACATTTAGATAAAAATGGTTAATAATAATAACTTTTTTGGACAATCATTTAAAGCAAGGCTTTATTGTGGTACCTAAACTTCCTCCTGCAGGTGATTTAGTCACAAAGCCAATCTTCCATAAAGAGACAGGGGAAAAAAGGTTTTTTGACTCTGAAACGTTCATTAACAGTTTCGTAGCACATACGAAATGAACTAATAGATAAGATGACTTTTGATTTTGATTTTATGGATATTTCATAAATCTATTCAGCTTCCGTTTATTATCTCACGACCACTCCAACCCGACATCACTTATCATTGAAAGGAGCAATGTGGTTGGAAAAGAGGATTTAACTCTGAATGAAACAGAATGAAAGGAAAAGGAAAAAATGTAGAAAAGG
This sequence comes from Porites lutea, assembly GCF_958299795.1. NCBI lineage: Eukaryota > Metazoa > Cnidaria > Anthozoa > Scleractinia > Poritidae > Porites > Porites lutea. The sequence continues at coordinate 765,682 of NC_133206.1, forward strand.
GAGAAAATCTTCATTATCTATTACTTTTTACAGTTGAACCTTCACCGAGCGGCCACCCTCGGGGTACTTGCAAGTACCAGTTATACTAGTGACCGCTTGATGGAGGTATGGCCGTTCAATAGATGTGGTTCGCGCGTCATTAATAAGCATAACAGAAACATGACTTTATTCGAACTTTATTTTGAAAAACGTGGGATCATTTAATATACGTTTCTGGGAAACTGCCCACCTATCCCTCCCTTAAGCCAATATTATGCCGTAATCAGTGCAGTGAGAAGTACACTGTAAGTGTTAATGCTGGCTTAGGGGAGGGGTATGTGGGCAGTCGTTTCCCAGAAACGTATAATGATCCCAAACATGCATTCCTGATCCACAATCAGTTGTCAACGCCTATCTCGCACCTGCGCACTGTATGCTCTCTCATCATATTTTTAAGATAAACCAATTATTAAAGGTATAAAGCGCTTGATGGCCGATAATTCCGGTGACAACAATTGGAAAACTCTCCTTGACATGGCCAAAAGGTGTCCGCGGCCGCTTGATAGAGGTAGCCGCTTAATAAAGTTTTAATTTACAATTATTAGGCGGATTTAGCAACAGAACGGGAACGTCAGTTGACGACGGCGCGGGCAGATCAAACAGCTGGCTTGACCAATAGCAGAGCGGCAAATTGGGCACCGGAAGTCGTGTTTAGTCCTTTCCGCGCGGTTTCCCACCGTCAACTGACGTTCCTGTCCTGTTGCTAAATCAGCCTATTTTCTTCATCGGGACTTCAGTTTGATTAATATTTCTGGCCACTTGATAGAGAGTGACCAATTAAATTTGACTTTAAAATTACTGTTTTTATTCATTCTTGATCTTCCTACACTTCCTTTCCCTTAGCTTTAGTAGAGACATTGTAGAAGTCTTATACTAATTCTTCGTTCCTGGGAAAAACTGTCGATCGCATGGAAGCTCAGCGACAAAACTAATTAAGAAGACAGATAAAGAAGGACAAAGAAAAAGGTTCCCGCAAAGGACAGCGAATGAAGTTCTCTGTGCTACAACTTTTCGAGGTTTAAAATCTATCAATATACAGCCTGAGACACTTCAAAGGGATAGCAGCTTTGACTAATGTAATATCAACCAAGAGAGAATTCTCTCTTGTATTAACACAATGGCTAGCCTACGTGTAGCCGCACCCTCCCCCCGACAAAGGAAAAACGATTCCGTTTTTCCTTTGTCGGGAGGAGGGTGCGGCTACACGTAGGCTACACAATGGTAAATGTATTATTATTAACAGCCTAACTTCTTACCGCGGTCGAGATGACTTTTGGACATGTTATTCCAAAGATCACTAACAGTCATGGCTACATTGAGGTTTTGAAAAGGAATACCCGTGTCCCTGTTGATGGACGTGTTTTTTCCGGAACCTTCTTGGTACCTTTTTCCACGTTTCGGGTATGGAAATCTCCACAAGGATAGGATCCTTTTAGCTATTTCAATGCCGATAAGTAACTTTCACCGTACTTATTTTCTAATTCGACCGTAGTAAAGCAACATATCGAACCACAACGTGTCAGTTACTTGAAGGTCCACATATGGCAAATTATTGCGGGACTTCCAGCTATATTACCGACCAAACTGCTATCACTGATATGACATTGGTTTGACGGTTACCTACAAAGCTATTCATGGTATCGACACGCCCTTTCTTGAATTTTGGATCAACCCGATGTTATTGTCCTCATTCGAATAGAAGCATCTGGCGGTGAACTCGAAGAATCGATTTATTGGAAAATGGAGACAAAAATGTGTCTATTGGTAGTTTTCTTAGTGAATGGTAAGTGCTGGAAATATCACTTTAGAACATTAAAATTACACTGGATGAGGGCAGTTTCTTTGAGATAATCTTTACCCTTGAAATCACAAAAGCGATAAAAGTTATGAGTTTAGAACGTAACTAGTTGTGTTTTTTATTGTATAAGTGTATTTCGCGGGTTCACTGCGATCAGTTCACTTATTTATGCCACGGTACACTGAAAAGGAAGAGGAAATTTACAAATACTGAGAGGCAAAATCTTCTGATATTAGATGATGAAAAATTGGTGGAATAGATCGAAGTCTTCTTCCGTTAAGGTGTTTACTCTTAAATCTTTTCTCGTATCAATAATTTCTCATCTCAGTAACCTCGCAGAGCTCATTCGGAAAATAATTTAGGAAAAATTAGTGGATGTTCCCCTTTGAATTACCTAACAACTTGCACAAATAAAAATTCATTGGCTGATCTTCTGATGACCGCATCTTGTTGGGCAGACGAGACTTTTCTTCATCCTCTAACTGATCTGACACACAAAAAAAATGGTAGCATGACAGATTGAAAAACAAATTGAAAATTCAAGAAAACTTTACGTCATACTATATTTTGTGATCTCATAATATATATAAAAAAATTTTTATATTTAATAAATTACCCTCATATTCAAGTAACTGATAAGATTAAATGTAATAACCAACCAGATTGAGTCAGTTCAGGGATCGAGATTACGAAGCTCCTAAAAACTACAGACCCCCGCCCCTCTTGTCGACATCGTAACGTTATTTCATATTTCCAAAATACTTAAACAGGAATATCCTAGCGGGGAGATTGAAGCCACTGACCCCCAGGGGTGTTCATTTGCTTCTATGGTAGCCGAGGTTGCTTATTAAAAACTGCTTTAAGAGAAACACCACATAAAGGCTTGTCGTTTTCATTATCTTATTGCCGGCCGAAGGGAACACGAGTGTTATATAATTAAGTGTTTTTGTTGCTGTAAAATTTTCAAACAAAAAGCAAAACGACCTGGCTCCGTCAGGCAATCTAACCTGTGTGCAAGACGCCAGTTTTTTTAGGGTGACGGGAAGAATCACGTAATTGTATAACACTGAATACCTCAAGGGGGTCAGTCGGTGGCTTCAATCTCCCCGCTAGGCCCCCGCTAGGCCCCCGCTAGGGTATTCTGTTTAAGTATTCAGGAAATACTTATAAATTTTCGTGTGCAAGTTGTAATGCTTGTTATGTTGGTGAAACCAGCCGACACTTCTCCACACGAGTGCGCGAGCACTTACTTTCAGACAGGTCTTCGAACGTTTTTAAACATCTGCAGGGTTCAGAGTTTTGTAGAGCATCCTGCACACCGGATTGCTTCGAGATCCTGGACTCTGCAGCCACTAAGTACCAAGTGAAGCTTAAGGAGTCCATGTTTATAAAATGGGAGAAGCCCGATCTCAACCAGCAGGTGAAACACATTAACCTGACTCTCTCCCTGTAAAGAACTAAGCGTCACTCATTTAAATTCAACGGCGATTTCAAAATATGTAACACTGAAGATGACGGATGCACCGTCGAAACATGTCTGGAAAATTAAAGAAAGTTGTTATGTTTATACGACTATCTATATTGTTGCTGCTATCTAGACCTATTCAGGAAATGTAAAATCACGTTACAGGTACTGACTAGCATCCTCTGATATCTCTAGTCATTGCAGGAGGTAACACAGCGGAGTCGGAAAACATCTGTGAATTACCAGCAGAAGTGGGAAACTGTAGAGCTGCGATCCCAAGATACTACTACAATAGTAAAAGTGGAGAATGCGAGATGTTTCTCTACGGAGGGTGTGACGGTAATGAAAACAACTTCGAAACAAAGGAAGAGTGCGAGAAAAAGTGCAAAAAATTGGTGAAAAGATAGTATAAAGTATATGCCTCATCATAGAAACTGTAGTAAGTAATATTATTAAGAGGAATCATCTGCAGTGATTTGATCTTGCCTTGATATCATGTGTTTAAGGTCAAAGGGAATATTCAGTGTTGAAAAGCCATTGACGCCAACTTGCTCTGTCAATGAATTCTAGATTTCACTTCTTATTTTTAATACATAGAAAAGGAAGATGTATCCCAATCCGAAATTGGATAAAGAATATAATATAATGCCTAAGCTCATACGCGCTCAGTCATTATTTTGAAGGAGGCCGAGGAGCCAAGGTATTATCTGGTTTAATGCACCTTTCCATTGTTTTAGAACCTGCAGGGACGTCCTTCTCCACTTCAGTGACCTGCTCTTCCATTTGTTGAACGGAAATAATAACCTGTTCCAAACAATGGAAAGGTGTATCAATATCGGCTATTCACGTTCATTATATTACTTCTCTGTTTGCCACAACGTTTCAACAGCATCAGAAAAATGTAAACAATAATGCCTTCCTGGATATTTTCAAAGAAAACCTAGGCAATTTTAAAATCATTATCAAATTTTTCTCCCAAAAATTAGACTTTTTATAGTCCCCTATAGACCCATAAGATCGTCGAGATTGTACGCTTATTGTTACTTAAGGCCATCTTGGGTTCACTCCCTACAACCCGCCCCTTGCCTCCTAGATAGCTTCATACTCTTTCCCAATGTTACACTATATGTACATTTGAAATCATAATGGCCGCGCCTGTACAAGACAGTAAAATGTATTTAGAATTTAGAATTTTCGCGTTCTCTCAAACAATTTAAGTTTGCTCTGTCACAGAGGTTTCCTATAACACACAGCCTCCCAGTTGCTTTTTGTGACATTTAAAAGAGTTTTTGCAGTCATTACGTAACTGAGATACACTTAAAAAGGTGTGATATTTTGCCGGATACAGTAAACACCAGTATATACTGACCCTTTTTTTACTTCATCAGTCTGAAATGGGTCTTTTTTGAATGGGAGCTAATTTAGCTAGATTTCAGTCTGTAGAGCCTTAAGAGTTTCCTTTAGGCTACCCTGGTCCCAGAGGATTTTCTTGAAATTTGTCTTCACATGAAAGAGAACGAGCCCTTGAAACGGCGAAAAAGAGTCGTGAAATTCAAGGAAAACCCCTGGGACCTGAAAAGGAAAGAAAACTGAATATATCACGTCAGGCTAGTAGTCACAGTGTAAGAGCCTGGGCGAGATCACCGACTGAACCGTAAGGTTCTAGATATCTGAATATAGGCGTTTTGTATCAAATTGACGCTGAATTGGTTAAAAGCCACATGTTACATCGCCAAAACCAAGCTGAAACCAGATTTAAAAAGTTGTATGCGGGCAGGTGAAAAACTAGGTCCTTCCTAAATCTAAAACTCAGTATCTCTCCAGGAACCCTTCGATTGGTCTGGCCAGTGACCTAACGGGGAATCAGTCCGTTCCATGTGATTATTCGGACCGCCTCCATCTTCCGAGTCACTCAACTTTACCTTAACCTCGTTCCCAGGCTTCTCCCTCAAGAGATGGCAGGGAAGGGGCTGGGGAGGACTCGGCCCAGTTTCCAAGGGGGAAGCCCTCGCTTTGGGGGCAAACGGTCATTGTTAGCTCTTCAATTTTCTTTTTCGAGGTAAGATCGGTCGAAAAAAGAAACACAACACTCAAGATCGCCCGTTTTTTGGGAGCAAATGCATAACAGTCACTGGTAGGGTCACAACAGGATCAAATGTTACAACAGGCGTCTATTAAAAACCTTCACATTCTGACATAATTCACTAGGTTTAGTATGAAATTAATGGATTGTATTCTTTTCATTGCAGAGTTTAAGGAAGACCAGCCAGCCCATCATAAAACCTTTGAAAGATTAATTTACTTGTTAATAGCCACGAGTGTTAAGACCAACGAACCCTCGCCCAATAAAAAAAAAATAATTTAACAAAGTCCTTGATGTACATGTGGTGTATTTTGATATGATTACGGTGTAAGAATTTTATGCGTGGCATCTTATGGGGAAATTGCATGGCCTACATATCATAATGTTAAATTGTGGCTACTGACGTACTGAGGAAGTTATATTTGATGGCGTAATGCAGCAACAACAGCCAAAAGAATGTTTTTGTGCGAAAGGTTTCATTACGATATATTTCCGAATTTTTTTCTCTATATATTCACCATTAATATTGAAAATCGCCATTTTACTAAGTTTACGGCAAGAATCTCCAAAATTTAAAACTGAGAAGAACTGAATGAAAAGAAACTAAATTGTGCGCTTTAGATAAGGACGAAAACACGACAGTAAAGAAATATAAACTAAGGTACTCGGCTGCACTAAAAGAAGAATCATCAACAAAAGTTGAACATTTTGTATCGATTATCCTGTGTATGAAATTTTAATATAGTAATTTAGAAGTTCCAAAAAGCATCTATAGCGAAAAATCTAAAAATTATGGTGTTTCTTAGTGATTTGGAAGATATTGTTGGTTCTCTTTTGTTTTGTGTTGTGGGTATGGTGACTTTTAAAGGTTTTGCAATAAGTCGACATTTGGTGAAAGCACGACGAGTACGCAACACTAAGCAACTATCAAAAATCACTGCAGTGCTCATGCATGACCAACACAGTTGTTCGGATATTTAAATGCTGGACTACGTCGTCCCTCGGTATTTTACAGCAGCTAAGAGAACTAGATCTAAAATAATACTCCCATCCCTCTCCTCCCTTCCTAAGAATGGTACTAAAAAGGTCCAAGGTTCATTTAATTTTACAGCCACCATTTACAGAAATTAAACGTCTGACAGATGCAGAGTTATGGACGTTACATGATCTGTTGAATAATTGAAAAGATAAAAATAAATTGCAGATATTACAATATAGGATGTATGGATGTAACCTACGTAACATACTCGACCAGTTTGCCTGCAAAAACGTCCCCAGTGATAACTATTGGCCTACTTGCGTCAATTCTTTGGTTACAAATGAATTAGTACTTTTAAAAAAAACTCACTGTACCAACAAAAGCAAAATTCATTTGGTTACAGTGATCAGGAAAAGGGACATATTTCCATTTACTGATTAAGTGAAATGAGTTGAATAAGTTACTCGTTATCAGAACAGTCGTTTTTATTCATTGAAAGTTTTAAATCCATTCCGGGGCAGTAAGCGTTTGGTATTGAAAACAATCTGAACAGCATTAATTTACACTTACTGGTTTTAATTAAAGGCATTTCTACAAAACTGCGATATTTTCAAATAATTTCAGTCGTTCTAAATTTTACGTTGATTGAAAAGGAAAAAAAAAGGACAAAAATCACTTTTGAATCTAAACTCTCAAGGTAACTTACTGAGAAAAGAATTTTTATTCTTGGTTATAATGCACGATCAAAAAATATTACAATTTTTGCCTTGAGCAAAAATATAAATCAAAACATAGTGTCAGCCACAAGCGTATTTTCAACTGGAGGAAAGGAAATTTGAACTAGGGTATTAAACACTCAGTGTCAAATCTGCCATTTCCCCTGAAGACAGAGCAAGCATCAATTAAGGAAAGGACGAAAATGTAAAGAAAAGAAAACAGACAATGAAAGGAGAAAAAGCTAAAGCAGGAATAGTTATGGCTTTAAACCAATCCGCTTTTGAAACCGTTTTATTCTTGAGAACGTAGAGAATCTGTTACTACAAAAGATGATAAAAACATTTAGATAAGCTGGACAAATAATTAAAGGAGAGTGACTTGTGAAGGAGAAGTAAAAAGTCGTCATTAAAAACTCAAATTAAGACCTATTACAAAATTATTTTCATAGCATCCGGTATTGAAAACCTTCTTATCCGATCTTACATTATACATGTTTAAATTAACAGGAACATAAAAAGTTTAAAAAAAGCTTCCGAAAACTATGGAGAAAATGCCAGTTAGCGCAATTTTGGCCAAGCCTTTTGCCTTTTTCTTTTGAAACCTTTGTAAGAAGACGTATGTCATTTTGTAGTCGAACAGATAAATATCTTACTCATGGATTTATTTTATTACATAAAAAGGCGGAGAACTAATTGTGACAAGGCATGAAAAAGACGCTAGTTGCTAATGAGGTGGTAGCGGATATGAACATTACCTTACTAATTGTGAGTGGTGGGAAAACATTTGTTCCGTTCAATGCGAGGGAAGAACAATTTTTAATGATGATAACTGAAAGGGTGATTAAGAAAAATAATTGAAATGTTGATGGTGACAATGGCTAAGAAATTTAGCTATAAAAGATTTGTTGTTTCCATGACTGAATTCAGTCATCATATATCAGAACCAGTGGCCGAGCGCTGGCTCAGAGGCTCTTGTGAGTGCGAAGCCTTGTTTAGGAAAAAGAAACATTTTAGGGGTAGGAAGTACATAAAGCAACTTGATCGTAATTATTAGATTTAAACTTGAACGAAAGAGGCAGACAAAGCGATATAATTTTGACTTTTAAGTTATATGACAGATTACTATTGTTAGGTTCTAGGCATTTTGTGATTGTTTTAAAAACACTCAGTTTCTTTCTTTTCTTTGAAGCATCAAACAAGAATGCCTTATTGTTAATATCCCCGTAGCTTTGATATGACTTTATTTTAGGAAATTTTATCAGAAGTTAACTTGCAAACAAGGTCAGTTTTAATGCGAGTTTCACTGTCAAAGCTTAATAAAGAGCCTAAAGTGTATGTCTCTTGAACGAAAAATACGAAAAAAAAGCGAGATATGAGACAAAGAAGGAAGGGACCAAACTCGCTAATCATGTAATCATGCATGTTATGCACATAGATTAGCAAAATATTTAAAGTAGGGCCCTGAATCACAATCACTGAAAGAAACGAACAAAAAGAACACGATAGAAGATAGTGAATTTTTTCCTTATTACTTCCTTATCGCTAAACTGATATTGATAGTTTCCCTTTTTTTAAGATTATCTCGTTCTCTTTTGTAGCAAAAAGCAATTAGATGATTGTATTATTACTTCTATGCTTTCTTCGCCTTTTGTAAACAAGAGTCGGAGTAAAATTTTGCCAAAATTTTGTTTGATCGGCGTCTTTGACTTCTAGATGCGGGAGTGAGCTTCAAACGTCAGCTTTTTCACTTGAACCTTTGTTACGTTGTTTAGTAAAGGACTATATCGATACTGAAAGTTGATAAACCAATTTTAAACCTTCATGCAATGATTTATCAAATCGAAATGATTTTCGAATCTCAGTGCAGAAAAAAAAGTATCGTATTAAATAACTTTGCATTTACTAAACAATTTCACATACATAAAGAAGATCAAAAACTAACCCGATCTCGTGTCTTAAACATTTCTTACCATTGCAAAGGTGAAATCTTGCCGGGAAATATTCAACTGAATGATCTTTTTTACCATGTTCTTTGTATGAAATCTTATCTTATCGAATCGCAGAGACGTACCTCTTATAAAGGGATACATTTTTTTCAGTTGGGGTCACCACCACCTAATAAGGCCAAAACTCAGTTTAAGACTTTCAGTGTTTTACTATTTTGCAATCATATTAAACTGAATTTTATTATTTTTACCTCATCTTGTAACGTTTTTAAGGGCTTAGACCGTAAATTTCTTTTTTTTTACAGGTTCAAGATGTTTCTTAGGATTTTTCTCTTCTTTTTTCTCATGGTCTTAACAAGCTGCTCAGAAACAAAGAAAGACACTCAGGATTCTCCTCCAGGTTTATTACAAGCGCTAAGATCAAAATATTTGGGTCACATTAGAGGAAAAAGAACGGTAAGTTAAGTCAAACTAAACATAAATTTCTCGCCTTTGATTAGCGACTACTGTTCGTGGTTTATAATCGGGAATGGAGATTATTTCCAGAAATGATCGAGGCTGATTTGAACGTAATTTAACGGACAAAAGGAGCCTTTAATGCAACCACTGTTGTTGATTTAATGGCTCTGTATTGCATCTGTGAGCCACTGATAGGCTTCTCTTCGCAGTTGCTCAAATTGCAGGCATAACTGAGAAGATGATTTCTTTATTTAGTTTAATTTCACATCTGTTCTTCATATACATAAAATTAGTTACTTCAAATATTACACATTATAAAGAAACACAATACAGATTTTAATTTTTTTTTCTCTTGTACAATTAAGAAACTATCTGCGGTTTTCACTGCATTCAAAGACATGAAAAATTAAAATTCTTTCGTTTTATGATACTGAGATCTGATGAACGATTACAGCACATCTATGTTTTACACTTTATAATGTCGTTGTGGCATAGTGAAAAAGAACGTATAATTACAAATCTCCTCTCAATTTTTGAGTAAGCTTTCTACACAAGTTCAGTTTACAACACTGAGTAATACTAATATGTGCTTAATATGATTACAGGACTCAGCAGACTCTGATCCACCCGCATTAAAGGAGGCTTTGGGCAATGCTTATTTTGGACATATTCGCGGAAAACGAACGGTATGATGTAAAACAAAACGCTCATAACCCACAACCCGAGAACATTTATGACTTACACTCAATATTCAGTTTCATAGTGAAAATTGAATACTAATCAATCAATTTAGCCGGTCTCTTTGAGACGATGAGCTTCTCTGGAATTTGCTTTCAATAAAGACTTTCTTTCCTATCGTCCTCCTCAATGGGTTCCTGGACGATTTGACGATCGCAATCGCCCGGATAGAACTGAAGTTGATATACAGGCCGATTTCCGTCAGTATAATCACAAAACTCGAGGTAATGGAGACCATTTAGACGATTACAAGAAACTCTGGTTTTAGAAAATAACAAAAAAGTCACCGCTTGCAACACTTTTCTGCTTAACTGATACTACGAAATTTTGACATCTAGGGAAGGTGAAAATAATAAATTATATCGAACTGTTGATTGCTCAGGTACTCTCAGTAATCCATATTAAACCGTTTAATTTTCCAGGATTCAGAAGATAATCCGCCGTTAGGAGAAGCACTAAACACAGCTTATTTGGGACACATCAGAGGAAAAAGAACGGTAAGAGGACCGGCCCGCTTAGGGCAATGTTAAATTTTATTTTCTGAATAGCATTTCTTTCGATTATTCGTTCAGTTTTATATTTTTTCCTCTATTTGATAAAAGTCTGAAATCGGTCCCTTATTCTTATCACCAATTTTGATTTTAGGTATTTTTTTACTTACAGGGAGTGTCTACCAGAAAAATTCCGACCTCAACAAATTAAGCTAAATGCACATAAATATCAATTACATATACTGCATGAACACCAACACTTAGTAACTTCCTACAAACGTACTGCTTCAAAGCAGTTCTGACCTTACTTTGGCTGCAGAGTGTGTCGTGGAGTATCCCACTAAATCATGCAGGGGGAGGGGGATGCCTGTGATATGTCAAAAGTATGTCACGAAAGCTTTTTCCCTTTCGATTGGAAGGAAGGGATAAAAAACGAAGAGAATTTAAACAAGATTCCTCTCTTACAGCTGAAAGGTTGGGGTTTTAATCCTGCACTTCGTGAAGCTTTCAATAAACTACAGTTTTATGGCCCGCACCTTCGGGGAAAAAGGACGGTAAGAGCCGATCGGATTTGAAACGATCATCCTCCAGGAACCTTTCAGAGGATCGTTTGTTTAGCTACTAACTTACTACATCATGCACATCACCCTAATTAAGATGTACTAGATTCCACGCTGTGCGCGGAATCCGGATTCCAGGGAATTTGGATTCCGGATTCCAATCGCTTAAGGGATTTCGGATGCCTCGAGATGAATTCCAGATTCAAAAGCCTGGGATTCCGATTTCACAAGAAGAAATTTTCTCGGACCCCGGCATCCGGAACACCTTACATAAGGCGACACAAACTAGGAGTGAGAATAGTTGATCTTTTCAATTATGATGTCTGGAGCTGGGACTGTTTTTATCCAACCTTTTGCAGGGTGGCTGGGAATCTAACAAAGATTTATTAGAGGTGTTAAACAATGCATACTCAGGCCACATTCGTGGAAAGCGACAACAGGTATAGATACTAGAAATACGTATCAGGTATAGATATCAGATTGTAACATATCGCATTATCTTTAGGAATAAATCTACCGGAGGGTCAAAGTACAAGCCACTCATCAGTGCTCGTTCAATGTTTTACAATAAACGAATATACGGAGGCTGAACATTTCTAAATTACTAATGCGTTATTGAATCAGTGCCTTATTGAAAAGAATAACAATTATTATTTTTTGTAATTTCAAATCATTTATCTTCTTCTTTGCAGGATACATCGAAAAATTCACAATGAAGAAAACGTCGAACAAAAAAATTAAACCCATGACAGCAGAAAAAAAATACAGTGGACCTAAAACCAGCTTGATGCGATGATATCGAAAAAATACTCCTTGGAAAAGATACAGAATGAAAGAATAATTGATTTTTGTTCATGAAAATCGAGCCGTTTCCAAAACACTGCTCATTAGGAAGAAAGACGTGTCAAGAAGGCATGAAATTAAAACTTCAGAATTATCAATTAAAGAATCAAATATTCATGTAATAAAGCCTCATGAAGCAAAACTGATGTTTCTTTTTTTATTATTATTGTTATTGTTTTGTTTCCCTGATAACGAAACAAAACAATGAAGCTTGACTTGAGGGTGAATTTCAGCTGTTTCCTCTAGCCGCAAACTCGAGGAGACAGCTGGAATAATGCAACCTACCTTCACTCAGGACATTTGCCAAACCCACCGGTAGATAACTATCGTAACCAGGGGCGTAGCCAGGATTTTTCAAAGGGGGGATCACAGAGGCTACTCACCAGATTGTCATGTCGACCTCCACGCCGTGCATGTTTTACTTAATGTTACAGTTTTGGGATGCCTTTAGGTAATGATAGAAGAGAAGGATTGTTACCTCGAACTACTGCACCAAATGATTCAACTACCTTCTTTAGATCAGAGACAGACCATATTCATGGGTCTGCGCTGTATAAGTAAGTATTCATCTTGCTTACCTGCCGCTCCATCCAAAAAATGGTATAATTGCCCATTTTTAACGGATTTTTACCCTAAAAAGGTCACCTAGAATTTTCGGAAGCCTTTTTTCTGACTGAAATTTTTGAAAAGGTAAGTTTTGATCCGTATAATTTTCAGATCGCTTAAGACTTTCAGCTAGGAAATCCGAACAGATGAAAAACTTTTAGGGGATAAAAATATGCCTATATCTACCGCTTAAATACTAAAATAAGTTCAACAATGCTATGTTTAATTGCCTTTGAACTATATTCTCGTTGGGTGCTCCTGCTTATAAGACTCCAGCTATCGTGGTAGAACAAATGCTAGACACAAAATAAGTTCATTGCTTTTAATTGTTTTTAATTTTTTTTTAAATGTAAATCGCCAGTGACGCAGATAAAGATTGAGTTTAAGAAGCTAATTGGAATGTTTACTCTAAGCAAAAGAATTGTTACCTGTGGCGGTCTAAAACGTTCTAAGGAGATAAGGAGAATGAGCCGAATTTGGTACTAAGGAAAAAAACACCGATAGATAATTTTCTTTTTGTAGATTGAGGTTCTGCTTCCTGAATTTTATTAGTTGCTCTAAACCAAACGAGCCGCTTTCCTATGTTTCGTATCACAGGCAGTTTACACACCAATAACAAATGCTGACAATAAGAGAAACCTCTGACATAATAAGGGATATCAAGAGACTATCAAGGGGACAGAGAGGGCATCCCCCATATACACCCTATTCCAAAGGTAATTCGTCTCGAGTTATTTTTAACACCACTGATCTCAAGGGGAATTAGACAACAGCCAATCACATAGCGCGAATGTGTTCCGCGTGGATGACCCACGCTGAGAGCCACGCGTCCTTCACGAAATGACGCAGAACAAAATGGGGGAAGACGCGGAGAGCGATTTTGCTATTCCTTTTGTCGACGAAAACGACTACAGCGAGATTTCTGCGAAAGTTGTGTCAGCGAAACCGAAATTAAAAAAGAATCTTCCTTCCACTCTTGTATAGAGCTAACAGTAGAGCAGGGAAATCCTTAACACACTGAATATTCTCTCAGGATCATTTATAATTTACAGTTTGAAGAGAGCAATTTCTGGTTTGATGTTTATTTTTTTCAGTCTTAATAGCGATTATTCCTACCCACTTACTTTGTCAATTGTAGGCGAACCCTCCTAAAGCTGAATTTCAAGGGACCATATTCAAGCTCAGAAAGAGAAATATAATTTCGTCGTTGCTTATTTACGTCCTCCATAAAACGCGAAATTAGGCATTTTCACGTCGTAGTCGTGCAAAAACGGGAAAGAAATGAACAAAAAAGTGTGTTGCACGTGCGAAGTTGTTGTTTTGCTAATTAAACCTATTGTTTTTTTTGACGTTCTAGTTGTCGTCCGCGTCGTTAGATCTTAAACTCCCTAAATTGTACAAACGACCGGTTTCAATAGACCGGCGAAATTTCTCATTTTATTAAAGCACTGAGGTTACCACAACTTCGAGTTAAACTGATTTCACGGGTTGTCAAAGAGTCCAGCGATTCCTTTTACCCAGGTGAGCGCCGACTCATTTCCCTTCAATATTCAGGAATGCTCTCGATCTTTTTACGCTTTCATTGCCTCTCGCCCGACATGTTTTGCACGGCGTTTGGTCATGCGAAACCTCCACGAAACATCCACGCCTCGCGCGAGGTAACTTTATCCCGATTCTAAAAATAACTCGAGACGAATTACCTATGGAATAGGGTGTATATGGGGGATGCCCTCTCTGTCCCCTTTATAGTCTCTTGGGGATATGAAATACAGTAGAACCCCGATAACTCGAACTCGGGTTACTCGAACTCCTCTTAAACTCAAACTAAATTTCCTTTTCCATGATTAAAATTAAAGGCACTGAAATTTACCCCGATAACTCGAATTCTGGTTCTTCTAACTCCACTCCTGACCAATGCCAAAAACACTAGTCAACACTAAAGCAACAGGGGCGGATCCAGGATTTTTTTTAGGAGGGGGTGCACTCGTCTCTTGCTCTACTTCAACACCAATAAACCACACAGTTTTTTTTCTTTTTTTTTTTGCAGAATACCAGTTGCATAATAAAACCGTAGGTCATCTCACAGGGGGTGGGGGCGCACCTCCTGCACCCTCCCCCTAGATCCGCCCCTGAGCAATTTGGTTTATTTTATCTGGTGAAACGAACAAATCACGTTTTATCATAAAGATTGAAATGCCTTATCACCTTACAGTTTCTGATGAAATAAGGTAAGTTTGCACTGCACCATGCACTGGAATGCTAAAAAATCAGTAACTATCAGTTTTTAACTTGGAAAATTGAACCGCCGCTAACTCGAACTGTTTTTAGTTTCCGTTAAGAGTTCGAGTAACCGGGGTTATACTGTATAAATAACTATTAAGAGATCCGTTTTAGGCCACGAAATTAGAAAAAAAAAACAACGATATTTATGCGTTTTACTGTCTTAGGGTGTCTTTCCACTGTCGCGTTATTTTCGAGTGCGTAGGTGCGCAAAATTTACGTTCGCAAATAAAAGAGAGGCAATGTATGAAGATCGCGCGAGGTAAGAGTTGAACCTCGCTCAACTTCACGAGGCTTCATATCTTATCTCTATTTTATTTTTCCGAGCAAACGTTACCGTATCAAACTTTGCCCATCGCTCAGGTTGCATTTTTGGAAGACAATAGTACCTTTGTTTCTCACATGCTTTTGTGTTTGGATTAGCGGTGTTAGACCTTAATCGCCGTAAGATCAGTAAATGTTCGGTGTGACATTTTTTCACTTAGTAGTATTCTAGTGAGGCAAAAATTTTAAAGCGGGAAAAAAAACGACAAAAACAGCCACGGCTGTTTGACCAGAGAGATCGTGCATTGAATAAAGCTTTATCTATTGATGAGTGTACCTGCGAACTTCAAATTTTGTTTGCGCCGAATCTGTCTAGTAGTTAATATGGTCAGAGATATCGAAAAAACGCTTACTGAAAGGCATCTCATGGTTATGTTCGAGACTTTGTCTGCTTTGTTCCTCGACTACCATACACTTCGACAAACACCTCCATAAACCACAGCGTGTACACGCACGTAAAAATAACGCGACAGAGGAAATCCACCCTTACACGTTATTACTGTCTTGGACGTGGAAGGGGAAATAAAAGCTAAAACTACAAGCCCCACATATGCTGCCTTTGTAATTTTCGACTGAACTTGTAATACAAAAGACCTCGGTAAAAACTAGAATAAAATGTTGTAATGTGATTTTTACGCTGACCATCTTCTAATCATGCGCCAACCTGAGTAGTAAAATCTATTTGGTTATGTAATATCATGAGTCAAGCGACTTTTGGCCATTTCCTGGTTCTAAAAACTTTCACTTTCCATACGAGGCTAAGTACGAAGTCTTTCTTGTGAAAATGAGTTATATTTTCATGAAAATAAAATTTACAAAAATCCTTTTTATGTCAATTGCTTTGCACTCAGCGTCGCTTTGAGGCAACTCAGAAATAGCCTGCTGTTACCGATCCCATTTACAATGGCTGAGTAGCGTTGTCAAAACTAGTTTCATTCTATATGTATACAACTTGGACCGTTGTAAATTCTAAATTCGTTGTAATTCAAACCTATTCGAGTCCACCAATAACGAGAAATGACTGGAATGCTGGCCTGAATTTGGTATGCGTTGCTTCAGTTTTAATTCATTAAAATCTACTTCCCTTAACCTCCCCTTTTTCTTTATAAACTTGAAACTGAAGAAAACGACATTATATGGATTTGGTTTTAAAATTTATCGGCTATGAAACTTTTATACGATTTAAATGTTTTGAAATCCTTCTCTTCTGGTTTTTCTTATCGCTTTAACACTTTTTTATTGTTGTAACACTTGTGTTCAAAGCACCAGGCTTCTATCTTTAAGCTAACACGCTTGAGCAGTTTGTTGCTTACAAAAGCGTTGAACATTCTTCGCATTTTTCATTAGATTGTTCATTACTGTTCAGTTGCGTTTAGGTTATTTAGTTAGAAAGACGAGTAGAAAATGAATCGTTTAAGAGTTTTCGTTATTTACAGTGTAATAGGTTTAACTCTCATCCACAACGGGCTTCCATTAGACATGCACAGGGCGAAAAGAACGTTCTTAAAGGATTCTCTGGAACTAGATAAGCTACAACGTGCGGTCGAAATAAGTCCTTTTGAGATATGGTTGTTCAAAGAGAAATTCAAGTCCATGCAAGATATTTTGCTAACATCAGAGCTTCTGGATGAAGAAGTTATCCAAAGAAAAGGAACAATAGATCGACTTCAAGATGCAATGAAGAGAGCGTTGCTAGGTCAAGATACTGTTGTTGTCGTTATGGGTGGCTCAATTTCAGCGGGGGGTGGATTAATCAATGATAACCCAGATGTTAGAGGTACCTACTACCGAGTATTTATCGATTGGTGGGAAAAAACCGTGGAACCATTTACAAACTCAAAGATAAGGCTACGCAATCTCGCTATTGGTGGTACCTGTAGCGATTTTTACTTCTACTGCTTCAATACTTTTTTACAGCCTCAAGAAACTATGGACATTGTGTTTCTTGAGTTTTCAGTAAACGATTATTTGATTTTCAAAACATCGCAATTTCCAAAAGTGCTTTCACTTGAGAAACTTACAAGGAAGGTGCTAAGAGAACAAAACTTACCAGCGATTATTTATGTCAATTTTATTCAGGGCGTCAAGAGCACTGCACAGTGCGACAATCTTGAAAACTCTGGGCAGACCATGCTCGCGTGGCACTATGGGATTACGAGCGTAAGCTCTCGCAATGCATTATGTCCAAACGCTGAAAAACGAAAGAACCCGCTTATGTATTCATCAGATGGCAACCATCCAAGCCTTATCGCTCATGCACAAATGGCTTTAATGATAATCAATAGCGTCCGCAGTGCATTATTGAGAGCCATACGTAACGCGAAATGGAATATTCTCGAAAACCATTCCTCAGAAGAGCTTCCCAGACACGTCTTCTATTCTATGGAGCCATATATACCTCCTCTTTGCTATACTCTTATAACACCAGACAGATTTCACAAGGTTGTAAATCCTTCGCTGTTGATCCAAGTGACTGAAAATAAGGGATTTAAACAATTTGAAATTAAAGGTATTGGTTTTTTTAAAACACCTCAGGTGAAACACACTCAAGAACCTCAAAGAACAGACGGATTTGGAGGCTGGCAAGCAGAGAATGAAAATTCTACTTTGAAAATACGATTGGTTTTACCCTGTGATGTAGGAAATTCAAATTGCACTAAGTCCGTGGTCATAGCGTTTCGTACTCACGGTTTCGGAGGGAAAGCTGAGGTGTGGTTAGATGATAACAGGCCAGGAACTGTGATAGATACAATGTCGGGTTATGGACACACACGTCTCGCAACCATTGCTGAACACGTGACCTCGGGAATTCACATGCTACACTTGAGAACAATGAATGCGGGAAAATTTATGTTGTGTGGTGTGATGGCTGGTGAGAGTTCTGTACCAACTCATAAGTAGAAATAAACTAAGAAAAACTGAAACAGAGCCAGGCAGCATCACAGAAAAGCACCGTTTAGTACTTGGAATTAAGAAGTGGTACAGGGGTTCAGGGTGTTATATTGAGTTATGGTTGCACACCGGAGATTTCTGAGCACGAAATTATTAAAATTATTTTAATACAATTATTTTTGTAATTGTATTTAGTTAAGCACGTTTCTCAAGCCAGCATCCCCCTTTTTTCCCGCCATAATTATGTAACTATAGCTTTTCATTTTGAGAAATATTGACTGACCCTCGTTCCTGACTCTATTCCTATAAGCAGGGTATAAAAAATTTCCGTCCAGTCAGTAACCTCTCTTACATTTCTAAATTGTCAGATGGGGTTGGGGCTGAGCAGTTTATGGAGCATCTGACAGCCAACAATTTACATTCTCTGCTTCAATCGGCGTATAAACAGCAACACAGCACGGAGACGGCCTTACGTAAAGTTAGGAATGATATTTTGATGTCTATGAACAAGTAACATGTCACCTTGCTCGTATTATTAGAATCAAGTGAAGCTTTTGACACGATACATCATGATAAGCTGATTGGTCGTCTTTAGTCTGATTTGGGAATAACTGACAATGCGCTTGCCTGGTTTAAATCGTATCTATCTGACCGGTTCCAGCGTGTCTCTGTAAATGGTAGTCTCGCCGATCAATTTTCTTTAAAACAAGGTGTTCCTCAAGGTTCATGTTTGGGCCCCTTGCTTTTCACTATCTACATGCGCAAACTGTTTTAGATCGTTGAACACCACCTCCCACAAGTCCACTGCTTTGAGGACGATACACAGTTGTATGTATCATTCAGCCCTAATTGATCTGCGGATGCTGATTTTGCCATCAAGTCCATGACTGACTGTATCAGTGACATTAGGAGTTGGATGATTTCAGATAATCTTATGTCAAACGATTATAAAACAGAATTTTTAATTATAGGTACTAGGCAGCAGCTGGCAACGGTTAACATCAATTGCATCAGGGTTGGGTCGACTGATGTTTGTCCTGCAACAGCAGCTAGCAAGCTCATGGTTTGATGAGAAGCTCACTACATCAACTCATATTAGCAAGTTATGTGGTGTTACCTCATTTGTATTTGCGTTCAGCATTTTACCGGTAACTCGGCTCGGAAGACATGTACCATCCCGGTACATTAATAAAATTTGAAAATTATCGTCTGACCTACACGTTTGAACGCGTTGAAATTGGAACAATCCGTAAAAAAAATATTTTATCGCAAACATGACCAACCTTAACTCCCATAACTGATTTCTTACGGTCGCAAACCAAAGTAAAATTCGGACAAAATACCTTAAACTAGGGAGCTGCCTTGCTATTTTGGCCGCCACCTTTAGAATTTGACACTTTTTCTTCACATTTATTCCTTTCATGGTTTTACAAGAAATGACTAAAAAGGTACACTCTTAGATGCATTCCTCAAATCTCTACCGGGAAATGGCGTCCGCACCTGCGCCGTCCTCGATTCAGGAAGTGTTTGGCGTCCTTCTCCTCTAACAGCATATCACTTGTTAAAAAAGCAGCAGAGGCAAGAAGTACCTTTTTATGTTTCACTGCTCCTTTCTGGCATGGTTCGTCGTCATTACTGGTCGGAGAATTGGTTACATATTTATCACTGATAGTAATTTAGTTGACTTTAAGTCCCCCCTACCCCCACCCAGGCGCAAGTCATCACATGGCTTAGTTGGTGTTTGACTTGATTCACCTGAGCCAGCAGCAAGGAAGTAGGTTGTAACCAAAGTGGCCAGCAAAGTCAACTGGATCAAACGTATCTCCGACATTGAAAATGTGCAATTAGTTTTCTTCTGCCACAATTGCTGTGCTGCCGTCTCAATCATGCACTTTCCTTGCTCCACGAATCTGCCCCAGTTTATAGCCACAAACTTACAATCACTATGACCTCGTTACCGAAGCATCCTCTTGGTATTGCTTTGTCATAGTGTTTTTTTCGTTGGGTCTATTGTATCGGTATTGCATCTCACCACCGATTGACGTAGGATCAGAGATAATGGAAAACATGATAAGAAAATCAACCGATCCTTAAATTATATCTTATTGCCTGCGGCCCCAAGCAAACTTTAATTCTAAAAAAAATTGAGTGTTTTCAGTTGGTTCTTTAGTATCGATATTGCTTCCCAACGCCGACTGACGTAACAGTGATATTGAAAGAGTAACCAAATTGTACTTGCTGCAGCAGTTATCAGCCCTGCCCCCATCCCCATCACGAAAATGAGTCTGGAAGTGATGAGAAGACCACAGGTAGAATGCAAATACATTATGATCGATATTTTCTTTTTTTTCACTCAAACCGAAGAACAAGGCGCACTGAAGGCCTCTATGAGGTGCTTTGACCAGCTCAAGAATAACTAGGAAGCCGCATGCTGACATCACACGAGACTAGAATTCTTTCATCAGTAAAGCGAAGCACATTACCATTGAGGTCTTGCGGCACTTGTCTATGAGCGAATTCCTTTGTAAGATTCTAACGACTTCACTTATAGTGAAGTTTGTACGTGTCTCTCTTTTTTCAGTGCATATTGGTTGTTTGCCAGTTGTAATAAAATTACAGTTACAAATTTATTAAAACATCGGGATTTTGTTTAAAGTCTAATTAAGCCACTCGATCTCTTTTAGTCTTCCCTACGGAAATCTCTGGAGGAAACGGGATTTCTTGTGAGGTATTACAAAAATACCAAACGGAAAATTAGTGTTTCGCTTCCTACAACATAACCATTATCCTCTTCGTTTACGGGGGCTGTTTATTAATAAACTGATCATGATTTGTGCAAATGCCAAGGGCCATACCCGGGGTTAAAAAAAATCTAATCATAGTACTAAAAAAGCCTTTTTCTCATGGAAATTCATCAGAGACAGCTTTTTGCAAAGTTTCTCTACATGGATTCAGAGTCAATTTCAAGACCTTACAGCTTTACACTGGGGACGATTTCGAGTTCAGTTCCATGAATAGTTATTTAAAAGGCCATCTCTCGATAAATCTTTGAGGGGATACGCTTGCCAGCGATGAGTACAGCCTTGGTTTTACCCTCATTAATTAGTAGTTTCTTGGAAGCAGGTAGAGTTTAGGGTATCCTCTAGCCTAGGGGTGCTCGTCGTCTCGCTAAGGGGTGTAAATTTCGGATTTTGGTCTCACTTAGGGTGTTCTAGGCAAAACACCATTATATTTAGCCATAAAAGTCTCTTTTAGGGTTGCACTCAAAGAAATATGAAGAATTTATATATTTTCAATTCGTGTTATTTACTCGATTCATGTAATCAAAGTTTAAAATGATCGCTTTTAGGGGTCTACTTTAGGGGTTTAATTCAAAATTCCCCACGAGCATCCCCACCCCTTTCATATGCGGAGTCCCCCCCCCCCCGGGAGGAAGGTAACGTTTTATCGTCAATCAGTCCGTGATGAAGTAACGTGGAATTGCATGTGAGTCGTTGATGAAGACAATAAACAAAAACGGACCAAGTGTGGACCCCTTTTGGGAATGCCATGAGAAGCAAGAGTGACACTTGAGAGAAGAGCATTTGATAACAACAACGGCAACTACTCCGATCAAACGGCGGACTTGGGAAATTCGGAGATCTCTTAGGCTAACATGTTTCTGTGAATAACATCTTCTTTTGGGTACGTTTATATCATTATGGGCGATAAAATTCTTTTAAGAGTCGAGGTTCCATTCAAGTAGTTAGCTATTCTAAAACGCCTAACAACGTCTAAAGATTATCGAGATTTAAACAGATCTAGCGAAGAAGAGAAGGTAGTAAAGAATGTTCACTGTCAGTGTATTTAGATTTTTGACACTTTATGATGAATGGTTAGACAATATTGCTTGTTCTTTTGGCCCCAAGAATTCACTTGTATACTGGTCCGATCATCACACCCACTAAAATAAAAACCCCGGGCGTCTCTGTCCTAAAACTTAGCACATGACGATCCTGTGTCACGTGCTGAACAATGGTATGGAGTCTGGTGTGTCCAAAGGGGGAGCTAGTTTTTATCAAAACTCCATTTTCCTCGAACTCGTCGACCCAAACACTGGCGGTTGCCCCATTTGTGTGCGTTCGAATGGCTATAACAACGCTTCTTTTAGGTTCACCCTTCATCATATATCGTTTATCCATAGAGGACAATTTGACTAATGGCAGGAATATTTCCAGTTCAAGAATAGAATTCCTAGAATGCGCCATCCATCCACTATAAGCATCCGTCCGAAATTTCTGTAAGCCATAGTTAGGAGTCTTGACTGGAGTCACGTGGCCCGGTCGATTTATGAACGTCTTCTCCAAAACCTGAAATCTGGATTTTCCGATTACTTTTACCTGAAGTGTTTGATGTGCTAACGACGTTTGGGTGGCATCCGGTACAATGCGTGTAAAACAGCGTGGATTGTCAAGAAATTCCATCAGATTCTTCGTAAACACTGGTTTTGGGAGATCACTGAGATTTGGAGAATTACGGTTTAAAACCACATTTTTGCGATTTGAAGGCAAAGGTACATTTGGAAAAGTTCTCTTAGAAATGGCCAAGCTGGCAATTACTTCTAAGATTATCTTTCGCACATAATGTATAATCATTAAACCGATTTGTGCGTGAGCCAAAATACTCGGGTGGTTACCATCAGAGGTATACAGTCTTGGATACTTTCTGCCTCTTGATGGACTCGAGCAGAGGAAATTACGGAGAGTTATTGAGGTTATTCCATAATTTTGTGCGAGCATTGTTTGACCGTGGTTCTCTAGGTTATTACATACGGGAATGTTTGCTTGTCCTTGAACAAAGTTTACGAAAAGAATGGATGGGGATGTTTTCTCCCCCAGAACTTCTCGAATGAGCTGTTCTAACGGTAAGGCTGAGGGAAATTTGGAACCTGCAAACTGCATGTAATCGTTGACGGTAAAGTCAAGAAGCGCCAGGTCTATGTCAGTGCCTGGGCCTAGTAACGCTCTGTAACAAAAAGCAAAAAAGTTACTGCATGTTCCACCAATAGCCAGGTTATGAATTTTAGCGGAGGAATCCGTAAAAGGTTCTACGGCTTTCTGCCACCAGTCAGCAAAAACGCGGTAGTACACTCCCCTGAGGTCTTCTCTGTCGTAGTTTAATCCTCCACCTGCTGAGATTGAACCTCCCATTATAACAATGTTTATATTTTCACCGTTAAGTGATCGTAGGATAGCATTCTTTAAGCTTTTCGCTGTTTTACCTCTAAAGACAATACCATTGTTCCAAAGTCTTGTAAACAATATTTTAACTGCTTGAGAGCGAAAACGGTCTTTGAAAAACCATATGTCGAAAGGATTCCTTTCAACTGAGTGCTTGAGTAGATCGATTTTTTCTTGAGTTATCTGATGTTCAGAAGTAGGTGACGTCTTTAGTTTGTCATCTAGCTTGCCAAATCCTTTTTCGTTTGTCCTTAACACAGACATACCGAGCACTTTTGATAAGTCTACTCTAAATTCCATCAAGGAAATGATTAGAAAGACCCTCCAAAATATCTGCATCACGATTTTAAGAGGACCTCTAACCAGCACGCTACTCTAGAAAAGAACTTCACCCCTTACTCGAGAAAATACGTACCGAGATTTTTGTCTGCAGGTTTGATGCATTCAGTAAAATAGCTCCGATAGACCGAAATACCAGAGTTGATTCATAAGCTCAGCGTGGATTTCACAGCCAGGTAAGACTGTAAGACTTAACATGCTAGTTGTCTGATAAATCAATCACCTGTCATTCTACCTGCTAAGATACTACATCGTTCTTTCAGTTACCTGTTGAAATCAGCTATCTCGAGAGCCTTATAAAATTTAAATAGTCTGCTTGACCGACGTAGTTAATACTCAGTCTTTTTGGAAATTGCCAAAAATCTATTCGAGCCACCTAAGGCACGATAGAACGGACAGCAAGAACGTGCAACTTTTTTTGAAGTATTGCTGCAAAACGAGTTGAATAGCTATGTCATGCGTTTTACTAACCACGTTCAAACCTGTCTTGCAACACTTTAGGTTGTGTCAAGTTGCGCAAATTTGTTGCAGAAAGTAGAGTAGTTCTACTATTTGCAACAAATTTTGTGCATGTTGGGCGTTTTCCTGGTCCCACACAAACTTGTTTCGTATGACGTGACTCCCGCGCAATATCCAGTTAGAAGTCAGTATTCAAGCAGAATGCAACGGCCTGATTTGTTGTAAGACAGGTTTGTTTCGTAGTTGGTAAGACGCGCAACATCGCTATATTCATCTCGTTTTGCTACAAAGCTGCAAAACAAGCCAGGGGCGTAGCCAGCCCGTAGGCCCGTAGGCCCGGGCCTACACTTTTTTTTCCGCTCGCCTGACTTTTCAAGGTAGTATGACTCATTAGTAAAAAAATTTCTTACGAAATACTTTCGAGTCTGTAAATAACAAAGAAACAGCAAGATTAAATCTCCTAGCGTTAAAGAACCATTGGATTGTAAGGAACATGATGTCCACCCTACAGTAAATTGCATTTTAATTTTCTTTCTCAGCTAAGCTGCAGCACCAATTCCAGGAGACGTCACAGGAAACAGCTGAAAGTCAAGAGCAAATGGGAAGACGAGCTAAGGTGCGAACACTTGGCGAGACTCGGTGGGGCGCAAGAACTGACGCTTTGTGTACTTTTAAGTTATCATTTGCCGTAATCTTAAAGGCTTTAGAAGTGCTTGACAGGATGCAAGACTCAAAATCAAGGGTATTTATCAATAGCGTGCTCAAGTTCGAGTTTATAATTGTATTAATTGACTGTGAATGGTTGCTACAATTTTTTGTGCCTCTTACCAACCATCTTTAAGGGGTTGACCTAGACCTACTCCAAGTACACACGCAGGCCAAAGTCGTCATCTAATCACTTCAGTAGTCCTGGAATAAGCTGTATCAAATGGCAGTATCTGTTGCGGCACAGCATGACGTCCCAGTTTGTAAACCTAGAGTAGCTGGCCGATAGTTGAATCGAGAAAATGTTCCATCAGATTCAAATAGTGACTACTTCAAACGAGCGATGTATTATCCATTCCCTGACCTTTTGTTATCGGAGCTTGATTTGCGTATTGTCAAACCAAGTCAACTGTTTACTCTAACAAATCTTTTGCCAAAAAATGTAGGCAACTGGCCCGGGGGGGGGGGGTACTCCCATACATTACCTATACGGGTATGTGCCGCCCAACGGGGTCGTGATTTTGAAGCTCCTGATTTAGAACGGGGAATCCATTTCAGAGGCGTCTTCTAGAACGGGGTATAAAAAAAATTGTGGATCACGGCTTTACCTTCTCCTTAAAATTGTTGCTGATTATGAAGAAGCATTTATTTGATGTATAAGTCGAACAAATAAAGAAATATCTTTTTAAAAAACAGGGCTATTTCAATTTACAAACTTTCTAGAACGGAGTATAAAAAATTGGCCAATTTCTAGACCGGGGTATCAGTTTTAGGGCGAATTCTAAAACGGGGTATAAAAAATTGACCTATTTCTAGAACGGGGTATCAATTTTAGGGGAATTTTTTTTTTAGAACGGGGTGCCAATTTGGAGTCCCGGGCGGCACACACCCACCCAAAAAATACCCAAGTGCCCCCCCCCCCCCCCCCCGGGGCAACTGGTCTCCAGCTAAGATCAGTGTCAAAAAAGTTTTGGGCGCGTACAATACCGACATCCCGGAAGAAATTAGACAGTTACAGGAAAGTGAATGTCTGCGGTGGAAAACACGTTGGGATAGAGTGCACGATCCTCCAACCACAATTGTTGAAACACTTCCTCACTGTCACCCACAAGAGTTCCCAAATTTATCCAGGGCTTTTACGGCACTTTTATTAACTCTACCAATCACTACAGCAACTGTAGAGAGGTCTTTCAGTGCACTGAGAAGACTTAAAACGTACCTGAGGTCCACGATGAAAGAAGATCGCTTGAGTGGACTTGCTCTTAATATGCATATCCACAAGCATGATGTGTCATTCAGCGCGGAAGACATCGTTGACGATTTTGCTACATCCGGGAACAGGAGGATGGAACTTCTTTTTCAGCTATTCGGATTGACTGTAGCAAGTATCGTTGGAGAAAGGCGCTTTTTTATTGCTGTACTGAGATGAATATCTTGAAGTTTAGATACACACTCCAGATTCAACTAATTATGCATACAATTAACAGTCTGGAGAGTCTGATCTGTCTTGTGTATTACCGGGTCACTTTAGGGATGCGCCTACAAAAAGTAAAAAAGCTGGCTACGCCCCTGTAAGCTGCACGTTTTTTTGGCCGTTAAGCCGCAGATTAAGTGTCATCTTTGGCGGGTATACTTCCAACCACTTTAATGACCAGCTCTCAGTTGGTTTGCTAGTCTAATTGGTTAAAGCCCTTCACCCGCAACCTGGCCTGGCCTGGCATGCCTGATTTTTTTTTATCAATATGAGTTGACTTGGCGGCAAACGTCCAGCTAGACCATTGTCACTTTTGGAGCTTCTTCGCGGAAGACTTCAGGTGGGCGAGACGTCCCAGTAGTCCAACAGCTGCCATAAACGAAGCATAATTTTAGTCTCAGAATTAAAAGCGAATGACAACAAATGACGTTAGACAACTGAGTATGATTGGAAAAAAAATCTTCTTACCCATTGCTGACAACCTCAGCCACTTTTGTAGTCCATGAAAGGTCATGGGAAGTTGTAATGCCGAGGTCTTTTACAGAACCCACTAAATTTTGTTGTTTTCAATGCGCTAACTAATGTATAATTTACACCACATTTGCTTTGGGTGCGTGTCACACACATAACTTCACATTTGTTCACTTAAAAGTTTAGTTGCCAGATCTCAGACTAATACCATTATGGCGAAATATTAGTAGGAATGAGGGCTACTTATGTCGGATATTTTTGTAAATCTTGTTGTCATCTTCGCACATCGTTTCCAGATATGATGAACAAAACAGGTCCGCGAGAATTGTTCCCTGGGGCATTCCTGACAAAACAGGAGACCAAGACGAGCAATTTGTTGTCTGCTATAAAAAATCGGAAAGCGAGGGAAACGTTCATTTTATTTGGTATTGGTCGGCGATTTTGAGTCACAGGTTTCTTAGCGCTTATTCCTTCGACAACAAGCATCAAACAAAGAATGCTGATCTAAAATCTATTAACATTTCAGTCACCTTAAAATATCACCGCATCCCAAGGCATTTTATGCATAAGATAAAGAAAAAATCAATGACATCATCGTCGTTAATGTTTCCACCGCAAGTGAATGAGATTCCACCGCAAAAAAGAGGCCTAACCGGTGCAACCTATACTACTCCTTATTTTGCGATCTACAATGTTTAAACTGTGTTGTCTTTGCCTGACGTCATTCTTTCAAGACTCACTCTTAATCGTAGTTCCTTGGTGTTACGGACGAAGACACTTAACAATGCCCACCCCACAACACAAAAAAGCACCAACAATGGTTTCCAAAGCACTAAGAAACACCCCTATTAAAAGATCATTGAGGTAAGCCTCCTAAATTTGCATTGATCAACGTTAGCCCTCTCTTTCTAACTGCTTATCCCTCTGAAAGACCCAACTGTGATCATCCAGAACGTTCTCTGCCTAGCACAAGTGTTCAAACTTCTGCTTTTGGCTGATGAATTTTTGCCAAAAGAGACACGTATGTTTTTGAACCATCCCCTCTTGCCCTTCCTCTTTTCCCATCTATCTTTCCTCCTAAGGTGACCCTCTGTTAGCCACTTTAGCTTCCTCGCAAGCACGTTACGAAAAAAGAAGTCGAGAAATTTAGGCTAATGCATAACGGAGGATCAATTTAAATAATGGCCTTAGAGTTAGGCAAGTTATGAAAGTCGATCAAAGAAGGGGAAACGTTAATAATTATGAGGTTGGTCCGTTTTGCCCGATCTGGCTCGACCTGATGATGATAAAGTTGGTTCGTTTGGCTTTTGATCTGAATGCTTGAGTGTGAGAGAGAGGTTTATAAAAAATCTTAAATAGTCCATTTGCACGATGGCGTCATTTTACTACTACGACCAGAATCCTTTTCGTTTTTCCTTTCATATTTAAATTTTGTAATCCCAGTGAGTTTTGAATACCCGAAGCCCTAATTAGCACAAGAAAGCAAAACCCTGAAAGATTCTGGTCGTAGTAGTAAAATGATGTCATCGTGCAAATGGCCTATTAAAAATACGTGTCTCAAAAAAACAAAGTTGAGCTAGGGACTGGACTAGTACGTGACCAGTGGCAAATATCCTGCCGTGAAGACTGTTATTTATTTCTTTCTTTTCCTTTTCAAAGAATATTCCGAATTATTTTGGCCTCCGAATGTCGTCAAATGGTAAGGTCAAATGAAAATTTTTTCCACTGAGTCAGGTTAGGACAGCTTCGGAAAAAATCTTCACTTGTATACTGGACCAATCATAACACCCACTAAAGTAAAAACCCCAGCTGTCGTCGTCCTCACGCTAAGAACGTGACGACCCTGTGTCACGTGCTGGACAATGGTATGGAGTTTGGTGTGTCCATACATGGAGCTAGTGTTTATTAAAACTCCATTTTCCTCGAACTCGTCTATCCACACCCTGGCGTTTGCCCCCTTATTGTGCGTCCGTACGGCTATAGCAACACTTCTTGTGGGTTCCCCCTTAATCATAAATCGTTTATCCATAGAGGACAATGCAACTAATGGGAGGAATATTTCCAGTTCAAGAAGAGAATCCATAGAATTCGCCATCCATCCTCGATAAGCATCCGTCCGAAATTTCTGGAAGCCGTCGTTAAGAGTCATGACTGGATTCACCTGGCCAGGTTGGTTTATAAATGTCTTCGGCAAAACCCGAAATCCGAAGTTCTCGATTTCTCTTACCTGCAATGTTTGATGCAATGACGAATTTTTCGTAGCATCCGGTAATATTTGCGTAAAACAGCGTGGTTTGTCAAGAAACTCTCTCAGATTCCTCCTAAACACTGGTTTTGGGAGGTCACTCAGGCTGGTGGAAAAATTGTTAAAAACTATGCTCTTTTGCTTTGAAATAGCTATATTGTCAATTACTTCTAGAATTGTCTTTCGAACATAATTTATGATCAATAAAGCGACCTCAGCATGAGACAGAATACTAGGGTGGTTTCCGTCAGAAGCAAACATTCTTGGATAGTTTTTTCCATTTGATGGATTCGAGCAGAAAAATTTGCGGAGAGTTATTGAGGTTATTCCATAGTTTTGAGCGAGAACTGTTTGACCGTGATTCTCTAAGTTATTGCAGGTAGGACTTTTGGAAACCCCTCTTACAAAGTCAATGAAAAAAATTGGTAGAGACTTCGTTTCGCTAAGAACTTCTCGGATAAGCTGTTCCAGTGGTAAGGCTATAGGAAATTTGGAACCTGAAAACTGTACATAATCGTTGACTGTAAAGTCGAGAAACGCCAAGTCTATATCAGTGCCTGGATTTAGCAAAGTTCTGTAGCAAAAAGCGAAAAAGTTACTTCCTGTTCCGCCTACAGCCAAGTTATGAAGTTTGATGGAAGAACCCGTAAAAGGTTGGATGGCTTTTTGCCACCAGTCAGCAAAAACGCGGTAGTACACTCCCCTGAGGTCTTCTCTGTCATAGTTTAATCCTCCACCTGCTGAGATTGAACCTCCCATTATAACAGTATCTATATTTTCACCTTGTAGTGATCGACGGATGACATTCTTTAGACTTCTCGTAGTTTGACCTCGCGAGACGATACTACTGTTCCAAAAGAGTGAAAACGTCAGTTGATCCTGTTCAGATTGAAATCGGTCTTTGAAAAACCATATGTCAAGAGGATTTCTTTCAATTGAGCGCTTGATTAGCTCGATTTTCGTTTGGGTTATCTCATACTGCTCAAGAGGCGTTGACTGTTTTCCTTGATCATTTAGATGGCCAAAATGCTTTAGCTCGGCTTTCCCTTTCCTTTTCACAGACATACCATTCACTTCTAACCAATTTGAACAAAATCCAAACAAGAGTATAAGAAAATAAGCGTTCCAAAGAAACCACATGGTGATTTTTAACGAATTAATACAGTGCAGGCTTTGAACCTGGTTGACTTGTCATGTATAAAGAGGAAAATGTGTGAAGCATTTGTCAGCATCAATCACGGCGAGATAGAGAGAAATGCGTTTATAAGCCTGACGTGAATTTTCAAAGGTGGATTTGATTGTTAACAAGGTTTATAATTGATCACCTCTTATCACGTACCTGCTAAAGCTCCAACTGGTACTTGATTAAAGCGACTTGCTCGCGAGGTTTCCTCAGTCACCATTTAGAACTTTCAGCGGTGTAATCTACTTTAAAAAAGAATAAAGAGGAAGGCTTATAATTGCAAGCTTTGATAATTAAACGATAATAATTATTCAGACTCGACAGCTTCACAAAGTATTTGAGCTTAGGGCAGGTGAGTATGCCACCGTAGGGATATTCTTTATAACCATTCTTGAGACCCTCGTACGGGGGTATGTCCCCCCCGGGGGTATGTATGCCCTAGAGGCGAAATTTCAAACACAGTGGTTTCGTGTTTTAAAGCCGAGTGGGTTGTGACTCTTCCCTGTTGTTATTTGACCCATCTGTATGTCGTTTTTTGCCATTTCATCTAGTCTTATGTCTCTGTTTCAAAGCCATGTCACTTGTTAGAATCAGATTTTAACCAACAGGGACTCATTCTTTAACAACAGCGACTGAAACGGACATTTATTCAGTTACTTTAAATCAAACATTGATCATCGGTACTTAATTTCAAGCATGAGACGTCCAAGGAATCGTCAAACTGATTATAAACCTGCGGGATCGTTGATCGGATTCCATAAATTATCAGCGCATAGATTTATTTAGCAGGTATATCATTACCTCAAACTCTGACTCTAGCACTGGCAGATTTGTTAGGCCCTTCAATCCTTAGCAAGTTTTATTATTGACTAAACTTTGATGTCCGACCGGACCAGGCTATTCTAGGATCCTCAGAAATGAGGTCTGACAAGAGTGAGCCTTTAAACAGACACTGTTTTATGGAGCAGACTGTTCTGAAGTATATTCACAGATTATGCGAGGGCTGCTTGTAGCCTGTAGTATAATGTGGATAATACAAAGATAAAGGACACGACGAGAGTGCGTTCGATGTTTCGATGATTCGATGTTTGTTAGGCGTACAGGCAGGTAACCTGAGATCAGGCGTTATTTTATTTTTTTTTTTGCTTCTTTGGCTCGAGAGGGAAAAAAATAACTCCTGATACATTTATTTAACAAGCAGTCAACCGCCCCCTAATTTACACAATCTAACGTCTGCTTGACCTGTCATGTTATTAGCCAATAAGCGTTTACCATACGGGAATCAAA
The DNA here is from genome assembly GCF_958299795.1 of Porites lutea. NCBI lineage: Eukaryota > Metazoa > Cnidaria > Anthozoa > Scleractinia > Poritidae > Porites > Porites lutea. The sequence continues at coordinate 797,283 of NC_133206.1, forward strand.
CTTTGGCGCGAAGAATTTTTTGAAATCAATTTTAGGGAAAGAAAATTTTTAAGTACGTCCATGTTCAGATGGCGCTTTCTAAAAAAAATTATAATGCATGTGTTGTTTTTGTGATGAAATACTGCTAGCTGGAGCTGCCGTACCTTTATTTAACAGCTACAAATAATAAAGAATTTACTGGTTAAAGCTCGTTGACTTCGTTCTGTGCCGAAAGCGGTGAAAAAAACTTAGGCTGAAGCACCATATTTCACGAACTGAAAGGTGTTGTGAAAGCGAAGATCGCTCAGAATAATTCGCAGCATGTTTTCTGAAGGAGGAATTACAGTCAAACCAAACCAGGTCAAGATTCCATTCATGAATTGATTATTTGAAAAGTGAACCTGTTTGTCGCTTCTGTAGCTTGTAGCAGGTATCAAATTGCATTCAAATGATCGGTGAAGTTTCACTGCAACTGTTTTAGTATACGATGAGATGGAAAATATTTCAATGGATGAAACTTCTATTTAGGCATTCTTCAAATTCAAGAAAACTGAGCCGGCAGAAATATCATAACGAACTCGCGTGTGTATTCACTGCTCATTACGGAGTGTAGCTAAATGTCGTGGGTCGTGGGTAGTGGGTAGAGGTCGTGGGTCGTGGGTGTGGGTGTGGGTAAATGTCGTGGGTAAAAAAAGTATAAAAAAAAAAATGATAAATTAAAGTAATTGAAAAAAAGAAATATATAAGAAAAAGTTGTAAAATATTTGTGAAACGAAAACCTCCAACTCCTTGATTGCCTTTTTCGTCATGACTTCTTCTTCGTCCTCCAAGTTCCTGTGGGACTTGGCTCCCCTTTCACAACATCGCTGCATAAAAGACATTTTGCCGATGAAGATTTATCCATACCTGAGCTATCGCCGCGAAATAAACGAAACAGACAAAAATTATACCTGCAATTCGCAGAAAGTATGGGGCAGCTCTGACTCGCTGAATGGAAATAGATGCACACTAATACAACTTTCTCGATTCTTTTTTTTGTTGTTGTTTTGTGTACACAATCTTTGCTGTAACGATTCGAAACTCGCTCCTTCAACTGAAAGGACGTTTCAGTCACGAATGTTGACATCTTTGAGAAAAAGCAGTTCAGCCTCCAGTTTTTCTGTAGCCTGCTTCAGGTTTCACGCATAGTGCACGGAGTTTCTTTTATTTTTCACCTAAATGTCTTTTTAGTGCCAGTTTGTACTAGAGGATTCGCTTATTTGCTTTGCTGACCGCGGGGAAGGGGAGTAGGATTGGTATGTACGCGGAGATTTTCGTTTCATGAATGTTACAACTTTTTGCTATTTATATTTTTACTTTTAATTTTTTTTTGGAAGACTTTTTTTTTTTACCCACGACATTTACCCACACCCACACCCACGACCCACGACCTCCACCCACTACCCACGATCCACGACATTAAGCTACACTCCTCATTACGCAAGCAAAAATGCAGACTGAAATCAACAAAAGCTAACGGAAGCCGGCATTTTGGCCAATCGGAACAGCGCAAATCATCCGTATTGTTTCCTATCCAATCAGAAAAAAGTCCAGATTCTGGCTTTTTTACATGTGATCCGACAAAGAAATGTTTCATGCCATCTTCCCGTGAGAGACATAAAGGGATAATAGCGAGAGGGCATGATCTCATGCTAACAGGCAGGTAACAGTTGAGCGGGAAGATTGGATGATCCTTGTGATAGATAATATGATTATGGCATATTTTGAACGGAAGGGTTGCGTACAACGAAACCTCTATTTAAACTGTGTATCATTATAAGAAGATTTTGAAAAGATATCGTATGGTTCGGTGTCAAGTGCTTGTAATCGGAGGAGACAGTGGCTAGAGTCCGTCGGGAGTGTAAATAGAACATTATTTTGTTTTACCGGCGGGATTACCGGGCGCAGTTGTGACCTGTTGAATTGGGGGATAATTTGGTCCAGTACCGAGTAACATGGGATCTGGGACGAGTACGGGGCTGTCACGTGATATGACGTAGATTCGGGAACCGAAATTCAGTCACCAAAAGCTATAATTTTCCCATATTTTGCAACGCCGTCCTCTGTAGATTTAGTGGTGAGCTACATCGATTCAGAATCAGTGAGATAGAAGCGCAAAGTGATCTCGATCGCGAAGCATCGCCACCGACAAGTGATAATGAAGCGAGTGTATGTGCAGATTTCGCACTAACCCTGTCATATTCTTCAGTGGAATGTGTGTGCGGCTCACGTCAATAACTTTTCCAGTAATTTGGTCGAGCGTGTTGATTTCAATGACGTGAGAGTGGCACTACTGCGGGCTGGTTTATATGTTTTTCTTAATTGCCCCCGCAGGGATTTCGCCCAGAAGGCGAAATCCCGAGGAGGCAGTCTAGTAACTTGCGCGTATATTTTAAGGAAAGTACTTGCAGTTGAAATATACAGTGATACAGTCAATATAGAAAAAATCTCGAATTGCTTGAACAGGGGCCGCGAGGAATCGGTAGGTAATGATGACGTTTCTATTGTTTTCGCCCGCAAGTACGAAATGGTTAGGATGACGTAAAACACAAAAAATCCCGAAGGAACAGCTTACAATAGGTTTTTTTGTGACATTATTGTGCAGTCATACTTCGATACTCTTTTGCGTTACGTGTTATCAGTGACATTCTGTGGAGCAGTTGTTATGAAACTTATGGACCAAAAGACACTCGTTAAGGGAAGATGAAGTTATAAGGTGCGTAGAACCGTGTATATTTTAACATTAAGTGAGTTTGCCAGACACGAGTTCACAAATCTTTTATTGGAAACCTTCAACTGAACCTTGCCAAACAGTCTTTCTCTCTCTTTGACCGGAATAAGACTCGGCCCAAAACAAGCAAGACGAGTGATTCAACGGCTAGCTTATCACTAGCAGAACGATGGACGATTACAGAAAATCGCCGGCCATCAAATTCTGTGCTGACTTATTCCCTGCTCACAGATATCCGTCCGCTATAAAGTTTAAAATAAGACTAGAATGCGCGAGCGTGAATTGATCAAACGTCCTTTTAATTTCTGAGGCTCACTTTGCGGCAAATGAAATGAACTAAATGTAAAAAGTGAAATAGAAATAGCGAAAAATTCAACTTCTAATTAAATCTTTTCTTATGGTTTAGAATAAGCTATTCTCGAAACTGAGAATGTTTTGATCAAAGTTGTGTAAATCGAACCGAAACTGTGCATGGAATATGTGTGAAAATCTTCATTTTGAATCGGTATATTTCAAAGAGCTCACAAGGAGCAAGAATACTATACACAGAGCGCGGGCTGCTGTAGTGTCAACTATAACTAGTAAATAACATAGAGTTAAAGTGTTCGTTTGTCTGGTGCCGAAAATATCACAAGTCATGATCAAATGGCGCCGCCGAGCTTCACATCTTGGTAGATTTACTTTGTGGCACAACGGCTGCCGAGCTGCACATGTACAACTCGGTAGATTTACTTTGTGACACAACGGCCGCCGAGCTACACAACTCGGTAATTTACTCTGTGGCCTGACAACTGCTGCCGAGCGATACAACTCAGTAGATTTACTTTGTGACACAAAGGCAGCCGAACTAAACCCGGTTTGATGCATGCACCAGGAATCGCACACATTTTCCAAAGACAGTGACGAACCATGTTGAAAAATATGAAGGCTTAATCCAAAGTCAAATTTAACAGCAAACTTCTGAAAGGTGAACGCTATGGAAGATTCAGCAAACACAGATCGATGTACGCTTTACGAAGATTCAGCAAACTTTTTAAAAGATGAACGCTTTACGACGACAGAATATCAGACCTCAGCAAACCTTTGAAAGATGAACGCCGAGGGCACACGAAACACCACGTGAGTTAGCGCGTCAAAGTGAGACAAAACGTAAGCAAGCATTTCAAAGTGAGGCAAATGTGTGTCGACGACGACGAAATGCAATCTAAAAATAGCCTCCCTTATTAATTGCACAGGACACCCCGTAAGGCACATAACACCCAACACAAATTAGGGGTTGCGTTCTCGTACCTCGAACGCAAAACGTAATAACAGACTCCCTCCCTCCCGCCTCAAGTTTGACTCATTTTGTTGTTGTTGTTTGTTGTTTGTCTTGAAGAGCCGCTCATAAAAAATGGCGCCGAACAGAGGGACCGCTGACAGAGTGATAACAATTATTAAGATTTCTCGCTAACCGTTGTATGGAAGTTTTTTGCTGGTTAGTCTTTATTAAGGTCGGCCAAGAGAGAATGATTGGGTCAGCAAAGGTATCCGCCTCGTTCACACGGCTTTAATTTTCCCCCAAGAAGCCCTGGGAACGAGGCTGAAAAAGAATACATTTTACTCGTCGAAGGTTGAGACACTTAGTTGGAAGATATGGAGTGTTGAGCGTTCTATACATTTTTATCCTCGAATGCTGAAAGTATCTCTCACGAGTGAGAGTAAAATAATTAACTTTCCAGCACATTAACATTTTAATAGGAAGTGTACTCACACCCGTATATCCTTAATCGTTTGTAGGAGATGACAGGCTTTCGGAGACATGGCTAGAATAACTAAAACCGAAAACATTTGTGTAGTTGACAGTTTCATTTTGGTTTAAGCATTGCTTGTAGAGTGCCTAGCCTGCGAGAACATCCGTTTCTCCTCGCTCTTCGCCGTTGGGGAGGTTTCGCGCAAAACGTCCCCAGCGGCGAAGAGCGAGGAGAAACGGATGTTTTCGCAGGCTAGTTGAGGGCCCCTCTCTTCTGTGACTAACAATGACGACCCCTGCTCGGAGAAGAAAAAAAAAAAAGAAAAAAAAAGCAAAGAAATACGGCAAGCTTAAAGAATGTTTATTAGATCAATAATTCCAACAGGCTTTTTACATTTCATGGCCTTTGCCAACTACGCTGTTTCGTTTTCGGCGAAAAAGAAAGTATTTTATTTCAGCTAATATGAATAGAAAGGAAATGGTGTATTCAAATTAGAGCATCACATTGTGAAACACATGAAAAATTTTCTTTCCTCTAAACGACTGGATCATGGACTCAAACTCTTTCAAGGAATTACAAAAAAGGCAGGAAAGCAAGGCAGGAATGAAATCTTGACCAATTAACAAAACAACAAGTTTGTTTCAGCTTTGTGTTGACCTTGGTCAAGTATCTACGCAATTTCCTGTTTTGGCGTCTGACGAGGAAGTATTTACAAGTTTGAGGCATTATTCTGCAAGTTCCTATATACTGAAAGTTAATTCTGCTTGTCTTTGCGTTAACATTATACAATGGCATCATGTATCGGCAACATGATCATCAACGGTTACCTATCTTATACCGCTATCGCATTGAACATTACCACAATACTTGCTCTTCGAAAAACAGCCTCGCCTTATGTACCAAAGCCACTAAAGACTTTGCTGCTGAGTCTGGCTATTTCTGATCTTAGTGTCGGTTTAGTGCTACAACCGTGGTACATTAAAATCCTTTCCACGCTGATGGGCAGTGAAAAAACTCCAAAGCTTCAGACTACATTTAAAGAGTTTCTCTCTACAGCATGGTTTCTATGCAGTGTTTCTTTCCTTGGTGTCGTAGCTCTAAGTGTAGATCGGTTCTTGGCTATTCATCTTCACCTCAGGTACCAGGAATTTGTGACTCGTAGGCGAGCTGTTGCTGTAGTGATCTTTGTATGGGTTATGAGCGCGTTTTTGACAACCCTGGTTGACTCTGTGCTAAAGCAAAATGGAGCAGTTGTTTACATAAGTATAGAAGCTCTTTCTCTTATTACTACGGCGCTGTTTTATTATCAAATATATATCGTGGTAAAACGCCAGACGAATCAAATGCGAAACCTTCGTATACAACAGGAACAGACAGAAAACATTGCAAGTGCGGCAAGATTGCGGAAGTCTGCTCTTGGCACATTCTGGGTATATGTGGTGTTTTTAGCTTGTTACTTACCAGATATTATTATACATACAGCCATCCTAAGTGCCGAGAAAAACTCGGCGCTATTGAACAATCTGCACCTGTGGGCGTTGACTTTGGTGTTTTTTCATTCCTCTATCAATCCTCTGATTTACTGCTGGAACATGAGGCACATTCAATACACCATCTTGGACATAATTCGCACCATCGTTTTCTCTAGGCGTTAAAGTCAAGTAGATAAGAATTAAAAACTATGACTACTCCGGCCGTAAAAAGGCCCAAATTTATCCAAGTTCGATCTTTTGCCGGCGTTTGATTTTCAATTATTCTTTCCTTTTTCAAACCAATAAAGCCTCAGCTAATAGAGCAAAATCTTTTTTGTGAAAGAAACAGTGTGACAAAAGTATTTACTGATTCCATTGAGAATTGTGTGTGAACTAAAAATATATAAAAGAAAGAAAATATTTGTTAGTTTCAAGGACACTGAACTGTCAGCAGGAGAATTATAGATGTCATTGGATAGAACACGATCAGTACAGGAAACACTGGAACGAGCGAGATAGATCGTCAGGTCAACAGAAGATGAGAGAGAGATTTAAAAATCACTCTTCTAGTGGCGAGTACGGCAAACGGCCAACTTGAATTTATACCACTTGACAATTTTTTCCTTTGCTTGTCGTTTGCTGTTCATTTCTTTTACTAAAATAGTAGTTCAACGCCATTTTTTTCCATAAGAATTGTTTTCAACTGTTTTTATCGGCTCATTTTCTTTTTTGAGAGTTTCTCAACTTGACTCTGAGCTTTGCCGTTTGCCGTAAACTTGACTCTAAATCTGTCTAATGAATCCTTCTTCCGCCCTTGGCCTCATTTGATTCAACCAACAAATGCTTCAAAAACCTTTTCATGCCGGATCAATTGCGCGTTTGCGATTCAGTGTTAAGATGGACAGACATGACAGGCCGTCAGGTGGAGAAAAAGGCGAACGAAGCCAGACGACGGGTTGGGATTGAAAAAAATACGGCACTTTCATTTTCACTGAATTAAAATAACTTGTAATTGTCTTTGTCTGAATCAGTGAAAACGCCATGGCAGGACCAATGAAAGTACCATATCTTTCTGATAAAACTTATCAGAGGTCATGGGTTTGAATTCCCTTTCAAACGTCTGCCGCGCAGGCTAATTCTTTTGAAGCCTGAATATTTTTTCAGACTTCAGACTTCTCAGAACGTTTCGCAACTGTTATACTGCGTACAGAACTAAAACGATCTGTCACATGATAAAGAAGTGAGTGTGTGGGAGGCCTTAATGAATGAGCCAAGAATGAGACTGCAAACAGAGTGACTGGAATGCTGTAAATAATTTAACAGATTGAACCGGAAATTAAATGCAATGAACGAATTGAATAAATTGAATGGAATTCAATGAAACCGAATGAATGATTATTGAATGTAACTTAAATCAGGTAGCTTTTTACAGTACTTGTATCAGTTTTCCGACAGGAAAAAGGGTGGACCCTGTTGCTGCGACCTATTTTAGTTTTAGCCATTTCATTAAACCTGGTAACATGGTCAAAACTCTAATACACTGTATGCTTTAATGAGGCAAACTGAAAATGACTTAAAACACGGTCTTAAACCGTGACTGGTTAAACTCCGTTTAAATAACCGGCCCTTTCTATTCATCTCAAGAACGCATCAAAAGTGACGTTTTCATGATTGGTTAGACCAAGATTTTTAAACCTCTTTCTTATTGGTTGGCGAAAGCTTTGTTGTCTTTTTACCTCTAAATTTAGAACACCCCTGTTGGCTGGGCAGATCTGCAAAGTCATTTGGCCCATTTGAATATTTTATTATGGATACTGGACATTAGGTCCGAGAATGTTAAGGTATTAAAATGGGAATACGTTTCCAAAGCTACCCATTGACTGGCTTAGCAGCAATATTTCTGCATCAAACTGTCACCTCATTTGCAGTCAAAATAAAGAGAGTGAGCGAGTCAGGGTTGTCCAACATAACCGCATGGTGGTCTGTCTTGTATGGGGTCTTTGACTCTTTTACAGACCGTCCTTATGGCAATCCCTTTCTTTTTATCAGTTACCTGAAACCTTTTGCCATTAAATTGTCTGTATAAACCATGTTACGATCCGTAGGGGTCGAACTGTCTACGAATCGTGTGCTTCGTGCTTAGTGCTTATGCCAAGTGCTTATGAGCCCTGGGGCCCGTTTCTCGAAAGTCCCGTTAACTTTTCGGGCCCGAAATCAAATATTCAAATCCAAATAAAAAGAATAAGAGCGCGTGTCCTGGCTAGCAAACTACTCCATTTTGTTTCGTTAACTGATAGTTTTATCATGTTAGATGCAAAACTATTGAAACCTCGATCTTTAATGGAAACCGAGACAGCTAACCGGGCCCGTTAATTATCGGGACTTTCGAGAAACGGGCCCCAGGCCCCCACAAATTTTTCTTGGACATCACATGAATCCATACATAACATGCCTGCCAAACGGCGCGAATTTAAACATGGCGGCTGTTGTTGCTTCGGCTTGTGCGACTTCCAAATTTATCCCTCAATCTGTGATCGATAATGTGCTAGCAGTATGTCCTGATGTTGATCCCAAGGATGTTGCCAAGGATCTAGTAATCACTGGAAGTGCTACACGAACAATCAACCGGATTTTAGATGGGCAGGTCTGTGTAAACAAACGCGCTGCTTGCATTCTTAGGCCATAAGAAAAATCAGAGTGATTTTCAAAAATACCCGTTCCACGGGAAATGGCACAATTACGCAGGCAAGCTAATCTGAAGACATACATGTACACATCAGCACACTGATTATAAATCCCACTGTTAAATCCCACTTATCAAGTGGTTTTGCCCGATGTGGTTATTTCATGAAACCACAAAAACAAACAAACAAACAAACAAGCAATAACAAAAATGGTTGAGTTTTGCTTTGACCTCTTTAAAAGATGGTGTTGTGGTAGGGAAGACAATATTATTGATAAACAATGTACACATGTATGTGTTGTGGTTCAATTCTGTCCTTGGTTTAAATTTTATTTTCTTTTGTTTTTGGGTATGGTAATATAGGATAATGAGTTTGAAACAAAAGAAAATATAATTTCAACCACGGATAAATTGAACCACAACATATATGAATGGACTGATGTTTCTTTCTTCTTTTCTTCCATACTTTCTAGTTTCCAGCAGCAGTTAATGTTGATTTTGAAAGCATGCCATCAGAGATCAGTTCTGAGGATGAAGTTAGAGGACCATATAATGTCACTTCACCTCATTCCAAGAATTTATTTGTGTCGGCTAATAAAGTTTTGCCAAATATAAATAATGATGATAACTCCAGTGACACTGAAAAATATATTGATACAGATGACGATGATGATGATATTACAATACTTAATGAAGAGTCGAAAAGTTTGTTTAGTGCTCTTAAGAAGAGAATGTACAGTACAAAACAATCAGAACACAAGTATGCAAAACAAACAAAAGCTCTGGACTCACACAAGGACAAGAGAATTATTAATAACAATTATGAGTTGGAGAGCAGTCCACAGAAACAGCCTGTAAATACCAAGAGGACAAGCTCCATTGTTGATCTTTCATTCTCAGATGATGACAGTAACTTTGAAATGATTAGCCATAAAGCGCACTCACCTCTTGCAATGAATAGAACTGCAAATTGTGCTATGAAAGAACCAACTGGAGCCAGTCTTAGAATCAAGAGTGTTAATAAACTCAGAAATGGCTCAAGACAGGGGACAAATAGTTTGGATTCACATCTGCATGGATCTGACAATGACACTGATAGCTGTGAAGGAAGTGATGAGTTTCCTTGCATTCTAGCATCATCTAGGCTTCTCTATAGTGAAACAACCAGCAGATCTGCCACAGCTGATCTCACCTCAGGAAGCTGTGTGGACTCTCAAGATAGTTCTGGAATACCTTTTAAAAGAAAGAAGAGATCAAAAGAGGAAATAATGAGTCAGAGAAATGAAGCTTTGGTAAGTAGCTAGGGAAGTGTATGAACTCAATATCAAAACAGGACACCATGTACCTTTGTTATTTCAGCAATGATTTTTTTGTTGGAAGAATGCCATAACTAGCCTGTTTCAGGTGTTCAGATAGTAGAACATGAGTGAAAAATTGACAAAGAAAAAAAAAACGAGAGGAGACAGGGCTGTCACTAAGATTTCAAGTTGCCAAGTATTTACAATTAGTAGTTGGGGAACTGAACAGCCAGGGAGTTCTTTTCGTGTCATTTTCATTTTCTTTCCTACAAAAATAGTAGGGGGTCGTGCTCATAATAGCCGGGGGATATCCCCCAACTCCAGCCCTTAGTTACAGCGCTGGGAGGCTAGTCTTCCCTCATTTTTGCCCCCTTGTTTTTTCCTTGTACGATTTAACTCCCCACCATCTGAATGCCGTTCTCTACTATCTGAATGCCTTGAACTGGCTATGCCATTACTGGCAAGTGCTGTTATGATAATTCAAGGGATACCTTTAATACCAGATACATGCATAAATAAATGTCAAATTTGTTGCATAATCCTATGTGTACTTTCCTCCATTAAATTTAAGTTAAAATACATGTTGTGACATTTTGAAATACACAGGAGTTTATTATATTAAGCTCTTTTGTGTGTAAGTTTGATTATCAATGGAAAAGGGTTGGATTGTAATGTTTGGCAGCGAAAGAAACAAGCCAAGGAACTGGAGCGACAAGCAAAGAAGGAAGCTAAAGAGAGAGAAAAACAGGAAAGGCAGCAAGCTAAAGAACTAATGAAAACACAGAAGGAAAGGGAAAAGCTTTTGAAGAAGGTTTGTTTACTTGTTCACTGACAAGAAGAATATGTATCATTGTTTGCTCAGTGTGTCTTGGAAAATAATAGATTAAAAACAAAGAAAAACTTGACTGGGTCTTATACTGAACTTATTGCACTTTTCTCAGGACTCGTGTGTAAGATGATAAATCACCAATTGAAAGTGAGGTTGTGCAATTTCCAAATCATTCGCTTATTTGATATTCAGGTATCCAAAGAGGAGTTTTTGTGTTCTGAATGTGTGAACTAAAAAGTGACTGAGTGTGCAACATTTTTGTTCTCTTGTCATCCAGGCAGACAGTATGAATAAGAAAATGAACAATCGCTTGGACAACTGCATCCAGGTACGAATATTAGGTTTCATGACTATTAAATTTTGTGATTTTCCCAAATTGCAAAAAATCGAGAAATTTAATACTCTCGAAATTACGGTGTAAGTTAGAATAATGTATTTTAAGACCCTGAGTGTTGGCCTAACTAAAGAGGATTGCACTTGCAGTCTCCTGCTCTGCAGATTGCTAGTCTGAAAACTACATCTTAGTGACTGCCTTTTTTGTCGCAGTGTTAATTAATGTCTGTAAATTCGCCTTATTATTTCTTTTGCATATTTATTTTTAACAGAGGTGCTTGTTAGTCAGAACTCAGATTCACATGATGGTTAAATTTAATGAAGATTTTTAAGCCACACAAACGTGGAGAATAACAGTACAATGTACCTAGTAGATATTCAAGTTTCACACCAGTATGTTTAGCGCAACTGTACTATGGGTCTTTTTGTTTGAGCATATTCCAGAATAGATTTAATAAATTCTAGATAGAGTGGTTTTCGTTTGAGTGTCGTAAAACCAAAACCAAAGTAATTACTCTGGCCAATCACATAGGACACAGACAATACATTGAACCAATCAAAACTCGAAGTAATTACATGTGGCTGACGCAAAGCGCGGGAAAATGCATGCGAGCGCGTCACAATTGGCTTTGGTCTTACTTCTGATTGGATGAAAAGGTGGCGCGAATCTTTTAAGCCAATCGCATCGTGTAGAAAGTGCAAAACCAATTACTTTTCGACACTCAAATGAAAACCGCTCTATCACATGTTTAGGTTTTTGTTGCAAACCATCATAACTTCTCCAATTCTGGTAGAAATACAGCATTAAGATGTGTGTAGCATTCCATTGGTCCAAGAGTCCCAGTAAAAGAGATTTGTATCAGATTTATTGTGTTTTCGCATTCTGGGATATGAATCAAACACACTCTATAAACCACTTTATGGCCACCCAAGCCACACCAAACCAAGGTCCTGCTCTCCAGTGTTCTAGTTAGAACTGATCCATTGTGTACCTGTACAATTGTTAATAATGAATTAAATGATCATGTATTCCATTTCAAATACAGCAAATAAAGGTGTGCATTGATCCTGAAATTGTAAATGGAGGCCAGCTGCCTGAGGAAAGCCTCCTCCTTCAAAAGCTAGAGTCATTTGGGGCGCGTCATAAGGTAGAATCACAGCTGATTCCTGCTAGTATCACTTGGAAGAGAGCTGTGGTGGAGCATGATGTAGCAGACACACTTCAGGTAAAGCTGATCGAACACACTCTTGTTTCATCCTCTACAAACTACCACAAATTCTCATTCTTTTCAAGTACTATAAAAGAATGGAACAACCTGCCGCAAAACATGGTTGAGTTGTCATCACTGGCCTCTTTCAAGGCCCAGTTGGCTAAACATTTTCGGAACCGACAAATATATAAATTTTATGGACTTTGAAATGTTTTTATGGAAACCCTGACGACTTGGAAGAATCATCTTTATACATATAGATGGAGCCAAGTAATGGAAGAAGAAGAAGCAGCAGCAGAAGAAGAATCTACATGTTAAAGAATCATGATATTACACGTATAATTTGAAAAGGAACTACAGTTGTACCACTGCTATGGCAACTTGCATGATGACACCGTGCCATAAATGGTTTCTAAACTTCAACTGCAGTACAGTGTATAAGTCAGGAAATGAAAAGAAAATGTAAATACGTCTTCCAAATTTGGATACTGGATACGACAATTGTCTGTTATCCCGGCAAGAATCAACATTCTGTTTAATCCATTTCAGATCTCAACCAAGACTAGTTTTGTAGATGAGAAGCACCTTCTTGTTCGTTTGACTGCAGACAAGTTTGTTGAGATGGTTTTCCACTTTCGCGAGGTTAGAATACAAATATGACGTTATTCTGTGTTGTGCTCAAAACCGTTTGATTTTGAAATTTGTGTTTATTTTTTTTACAGTAATAATCAGACATTCTTAATCTTATTGATCTTTCAGGAGATGCAAAATCCTGCGATATCTGTAATCGCAGATGACGAAACTCTGAGCGCATTTTGTGAAAGATCTCTTGCGATTTATCCAGGAAGAGTGGTTACACTGGTTATCGTGGGACTTGAAAAATATTTCAGGTTGGCCTTATTTCTGACCCTGCATATGTTCCTTGATAATCGAAACAATCGATGTTGATCCGTACTCATGTCGTCCTTGATTTTCACGTGATTGTTTTCTTTTGTTTACAGAGATGTCAAACTCACTCATACAAGACAATTTCGAAGTGCAGTTCTGGGTTCCAGTTCCTCAGATAATGAAAAACCATCGAGCAGTAAAGGACGAAAGAAAGTTAACAAGAAGTCTGGACCGAGTGTTATGGTGTCACGTGTTGATGTTGAGGAGGCACTGGTGGACCTGCAGCTCAAGCAGCCAAACTGCCGAGTGCGCATGTGTGAAACAGAGGAAGAATTTGCTGAGCTGTTGGCCATGTTCACCAAAGTCGTTGGCGAGGCACCTTTTAAGTAATAACAAATTAGTCATAGTACAAAAACCCTTTGGTCTGATAACTTGTAGACTTTTTAATTCGTTTCTTTTATAGTTTGTTTGACTACAGTTTTAGTTGACTATTTTTCTGCAAAAAATAATTAAAAGATAATATTATTACGTAGATTCCCGGGTGGCGAGGATACCTTGAAAACGATTATGAGTTACTTCTTGAAAACAAAATGTGAGGATGATTCAGAAACGATCAACGTGTACATGCAGTGTGAAGTAGTTTCTGCGTGCTCTTTCTGTTGCGGACTTTAACACTAGAAAACAGAAAAAACTCTGCGAATTATCGAGTTAAAATCGTTATTACAGTAGAGTAAGTTGAAGTAAAAATTAAAAATTTCACCCTTGTTTTATTGAGTATTATTTGCTTTCTTTTAACACTTACAGGAAGAAGCAGCCAGAGACGTTCAGTTTCTGTGTTGAAGGAGGAGAAAAAGCATCCGTGAAGGTCAGTTAACAGCGGGATTACATAATATGTAGCAGATTCCTGTCTACTCGTTACAAAAAAGATTCTAGCTTCACTCCAGTCATGAGTGTGCAGCAAAAACGGAAAATAAAGTGGACTCTCGATTCACAACAAAGGCCCAATTGACTGGCAAATGTGTTCACTATAACGAGGTCTCTTTATATCGAGGTTCTTTTCCATATAATTTACTATTACTGGGGTAAAGAAAATCGTTCGTTATACCCGGGGCTTCGTTATATAGAGGTTCGTTATATCGACTGTTCTTACAATTGTTTTTTGTCTCACAACAAACACGATTAAGTTAGATAGCTGTAAGGGACCGTCGCATTCGCCCTATACGAATCGCCCGCCATATCCTCCGATTTTAAACCATTTCTTAAGTTTGAAGCAAGTAAATGACAGCGAGAGAACTACTGTAAGCAAAAGGGTTTAGTATGCGTAGGAAGTTAATGTCATACCCTACCCTCCTTCTGTGGTTTTACAGCGGGTTTCACGGAAAGAAAAAATACAGAAAGTCTCTTTTCAAAATTTCAACGTACGATTCCAAACTAAGCTTTTTGATTTAAAAATTCCCAGGTGTCAAAGGAAGGTGAGGGTTTAAAGAAAGTATGGCTGCAACAGTTTCAGCAGTTCAGAAACGTCTCCGCAGATATGGCTGCCGCGATTGTCGCCGTTTATCCAACACCTCAAAGTCTACTACAGGTAATGTGAGATCATGCGCATAGTTTCTACTGTAACTGCATACGTGTAAGTGAGTTGTATTCACTTGTCGGTTCTGAAACTCGTTCATTAAGTGGAATTAAAGGAATGGCGACCTTTAGAAAGATGAAGAGAATCGAAGGAAGGGGGAATTGCGGCGCCTGCGGGGAATTTTAGAAGGCGGGTCTGAAAAATTTCTGATAGTCGCTTCTATAATCACTGATTAATATTTGAGATACCTTCATTGTAGGTGTCCTTTCTTTTAACCCACTTCTCGCTGTCTGGATATCCCTTGAAACCCTCTTCCTCGTGTTGATATATTATATGAATCTTTGTTTTGTAGGCTTATAGAAGATGCGACAGCAGAGTAGAATCGACCAAACTTCTTCAGGATATATTGGTTAGTAGCCAGCAATATAACCTTCTTACAAAAATAGTTAATGCATCTTTCATGTTTTTGTGATGGATTTGTCTCGCAGTCACAAGAGAATCTTGGTGATTTCAGTTATCGGGGTTACCGATTAAGCGTTTGCGCCCATTCGTAAGGGAGCAGCGAAAATAGAACCTATAAATGTCCAGTTTGGACTGCCTCGAGCTATTTACGTGGGAAAATTATGAGGCACTCGCCAAGACTGATACCTGTTTCGGTTATTGAGCGAGTACTTTTTTCTCCTCCAAGCTCAGTGAAAACAAACCAACAAAACCAGCTGAGAGGGGTAGGCTCAATTTCCTGATGCTGTTCGGGAAATGAGTCCGCTCTCCAAGATCAGGACCATTTTAGCAGCTTTTATGTATACTCTCTAAAGCCCCGTGCAAACGGACGCAACATTCTTGGCCAACAATTTCCAACATCGTTGGATGATACATGTTGCGTCCGTTTGCATACCCTGTTGCATCTTGTTGGGAGTCGCTGCGCAAAGTTTGAAACCGGTCAAAGTTTTAGTTACGTGTAAACGGACGCAACAACTCCCATCATAGTTGGGCCAACAATGTTGGGAGTTGTTGCGTCCGTTTACAGGTAGCTCAAGGGTGTAGTTGCCTACTGGAATTTCACAAAGAGAAACGAAAATAGAGCCTGATCTCAGGTTGAGCGGTGACAATATAACCTACCTAGAGAGGTTGTTCTAAGATGAAGACCATTTTCTTAACTGATGAAATAATGCGTTACCTTTTCAAAGTATTCGAGTAGCAATCAAAACAGAACATTAAGGGCTTTTTATTTCGGCTTTCAGGTTCGTCGTGGAGCTGGAGTGTTAGCCAACAGTCGGAGAATTGGACCCGAGCTTTCTCGGCGAGTTTTTTTGCTATTAACCAGTGAAGATGGTGACTTGCCTGTGAAGTGAAAATCTGGGAAAGTCAGGAACACGTCAGCAGTACTTAGTTCGTTTCTTTTGCATGTACTTGTCAAGTAACGACTAATCGAACTCTGTGTTTGGGGGGACTCACTAAAAACTAAACTTACGCTTCTTTTCTTTCCAGCAACACGAAAATTAGTCAGTAACATGCAGTAAGCTTATCAAGTATCAAAGTATTTCTCCCGGCAAAGGTTCCTATCGTGAAGTATAGGGCGTGTTCGATTAACTGTAATCCGAATTAAAAATAAATGGAATTAACAATAGAAATCATTTATTTTGGCGTTCATTGCATTGCAAATCTGCTTGAAATGAAATATTCCGGATGTAGCGTGTAAGTGGTCCAAAAATCACGGTACAAGCAAGAGATTTGTTGCAAAACTTTGCGTATTTTTCTTCCGAAATATGATCTAGCTATCGAACGCACCTTAAGTAAGAACAAGATATTAAGCTCATCAGTTCCCCGACCTATTTCGACGATAGCATAATTTTTTTTTTGAAACGATTTGCTAAGTAAGAGACGTTTTGTTCCAGTTCTATGCTTTTATTATCACAGTGTGCCAGTGATATGCATTGAAAAGTTCCAACCATGGAGAAAATATTGAAACATATGAGATAAGTCTCAACGTATACGAGAATATTTTGAAAATAAAGTCATTTTTTATAGGGTGTTGTATCGATTTTCTTGTGTGGTATTAAAGGAAAGGGAAAATTCAAACAAATACGCCTGATATCGCGCCATATTATCGCTAGATTGTAAGGAAGGATCCAAGAAAACAATACAGTTTCGGATTTACGCAAGGCAGACTGTTTGGCTCTTTGTGATAGCTGACACAAAATTTCCGAAATATTCCACTTTTTATGATCATGATGACAGGTCCTTCTGCCGATGACTTTTGCTGTTTGTTGTGTGCTATGTGGGTCTAAACTAGCACCTGCTGGTAACTCAGTGTAGCCTATGTACAGCCGCCAGCTACCCTCTTAGCAAAATCGTGGAGAGAGGGGAGCCCGCGTCTGTACACAGGCTAGGTAACTGACGCAAGTTCTAAAATTACACCGCCACTCAGTCAGGCAAACATTCCTAGTGGCGAGGGGCGAAGAGATACGGCTGTATTTGCAGGGTACAAATTTTGATGCCAAGTTAAAGAATCCACCAGATGACAAGGATCAGGGGGTCCCTAAACACGGTATTTTCTCTGTTTAGTATCTCCCGCCTCAAAATAAGCTCCCACCCTCCTTTAATACCGGTAAGCCTCCAGTGTGAGGCACCAAAAATTACAGAGTGACTTTGCATATTTTGTCTCCTGGCCACACCTAAGCAGATGAAAATAATACTAAGAGTAATAGCAGAACTATCTCATTCGGTTAAATTCAAGTGTTATGGGTGACTTTATTGTTTTGGCCCCTGATTTTTTTGGTTAACCAATTGCAAGGTTGGAAGAAAATAGTGATGTATGTTCACACTCCTCTGTGGAAATAGCTGGAATTCCACTGCGCGAAATGAAATGACAAGCCATTTCAAGCCTGCACAGAGGAGAAAGGTGTATACAGTAGAACCTCCATGTGCGACCACCTCTAGTAAGCGAGCAACTCCCACAAGCGACTGCCTATCCAAAACACCAAAACTTTCCCAGTCAAAGACTTACAGTTGGAGTCTCTAGTAAACGACCACCTCCTAGTGTAAGCAACCGCGACCACTTTTTGGGCCTGAAAGTTTAATGATTTTCCAGTTTTTTTTTACCTCTTGAAAGGGACCACTTGACATATTCTCTGATCTCTATGTTCACTGTGTGAACTATGCTCCCTGTGGTTCGATTCTTGTAAGCGACCACTATGTCTATGCATTTTATGTGGTTGCTTACAGGAGGTTCAACTGTATTTTAATCCGTTTTACTTGTTTTAGACTTCTGTCATCATTGATTCTCAGTCTCTTGTTCCAAGGGATCAACAGAGGAGAGACGTTGCTTTGTACATCTTGACCAAACTCAGAAACAAACAAGTCAGCATACTGTTCATGGTAGTAAACTTTATTGTACAATACTAAATGTATTATGTCAGATTTACTGTGAGTAATCCTTTTGTTTCATTTACAAAGCTCGTTTTATTTGTCTTAGATATTTACAACTTATTCAAATTACAAACAACATGTTATTCTGATTTACAATGTCTAGGAAAGAAAAACCTAATCCTATTCTATTCCGGTTTGGCATAAAGAATAATTATTACACCTTGTCTTGTGAATAATAATATTAAAAAGAAAGCAGCCAAAACCAGCATTATTACCATACATGGAGATGAATATCAGTTTGAAGATTAAATCTGTCTAAGTCAACTTTGTCTGTTTACATGTTGAAAAAAGGGCAAATATCTAAAAGAAATAGACATTGATGTTTTTTTGACAGTTTCTGCTTTTACAGCCCTGGACATACACAGGTTACTACTTGTTGCCAATTCTTCATAATCTGCTGGGGCTGACCAAATTTGGAAGACATGGGCATATAACATTGATATAATGGTTTATTGCCACCAACAATAATACAATCCCGACCACAAAGACGATAAATTTCAGAATTAAAGTACCCATTCACAGTGACACTGAACATGAGTTGTTGAATTCTCAAATTTGTGGTCTATGCTTACAGTACAGTGAAACCTTTGTCTTAACTTGCCTCTATCATTGATGCTAAAACTCTCGTATAAAATGTTCTGTTCCAAAAATTAACCACACTCCTCCAAAGAGGGTTCCTTGGTTTGACCCCACCCCACCTCCCAACCCTCTGAAAATTCCAGAATGGGCTCCTACCCTCTGGCTTAGAATTTCCAGTGGTCAGCTGGTATGGATAATTTTTGGAACCAAACAATAGAACAAGTCTTTATTTACTACAATAACATACTGGTAATTTTTTGGTAATTTAAATTCAAATAAAAAGAAACATCCATAAGTCCTGTTAATAATTACCAGTATCTTCTAGTTTTGATAATACCGGGTAACTATAAAAGTTAGTTAAATTTATGAGTATTCTTTGACTATTTTGTAACAACTAAAACCTTGCTGATTCAAACATCTCCTGCAGTAGAGTGGACATGGGTACCTCGCCTTCCAACTTGGCTCTCACCAGTAAAAAATACTGGTATCCCTTGGTGCAAACATCTCGCAATGCTGGAAGCCGTAGCAGTAGCTTTGCAAAACGTCCACTTTGGTCTGGGTATGTTGCAGTCATATGCTCCTTGAGAGCTGCAAGATAAGCGCCTTGAAGCGTTGAAACAGCTGTCTTGTCAGAGAGTCCTGGTGTCTCTATCAAAAGTTGAAATAATTATAATTTTTAACAACAATTACATATACTGACCTAAAAAGATCAGCAGTAATGTAAGGTCTAAAGAATACTCTACAATAATTTTACTTTGAGAATCCATCCCTGATGACAGGTCAACAGACTAATACAATGCATATTTTCCCAGCCATTTTTTTGTTTATCATAATTTTCCTATGCATTTTCTTTTTATTCAAAATTTGATTTTTACCTTAAATATTAGCCTGAATTTCATCCGATTGCTTTGAGTTGTTTTCTCCTCTCAGCAACATCTGAATCGACCAGCCATTAATGCTGTTCAGTGATGTCACTACTACCCGAAAACCAGGTAGTGATTTTGATTGGTTAATTGTCTAAATATTCTCATAATTATGTATAATTAGGAAAAAATTTTAGTGGGATTGTTGGTTGATATTCAGTGGATCGCATCGGTGGCATGCTTGAGTGGAGTTCAAACATTTCGATAATCTTTATTGTAAACAGCAAAACTGCCCTTCCTTGTCTTCAAAACTGAATTGAACTGCAAATGAAGAATCATTGCGGAGAGTCAGTAGGTTTTTCATTTAGAGGTGCATTGTGGTTTCCGCAGTGATTTTGTTTATGCGAAGTTTCTGAGACCAATGTCATGTTGTCATTTGACCTTCTTCATATTATCACTGTCAAGTGTAGTGATTCTGTTAGCTTTTCTTTCTTGTTTCCTTGTTTTGTTTTTTATTTGTTAAGCTTCTTTTCAATTAAAGGAAATTGTTGCGTTTTTGAACTTCCATAAGTGTTTTGTATGCGTATTTATTTCATTGCGTGATTGTGAATGAGTCTGAATTACAACTACTTCAGAGTACTGCACGCAGTTGATAGTTTGAACGTTAAACATGAATTACGATCCAAAAGAGTAAAGCAATTCTGTCAGCTGTTCTGTATCATGTACACATTTCCAAATGATATTTCTTGGTTTGCCAATTGTGTTTTACGTTTTGCATGAATTAAAGCAAACAAGTTTTATATAGTGACATCACTGGACGGCATTAACAGCTGGTTGATTCAGACGTGTTTGAGAGAGTAATAATGAATTGAAGTAACCAGATGAAATTCAGGCTACTTAAATATTGATTTAAATTACCCTTTCCTTGCCTAAATTATAATACTTACACTTAATTGAATACTATCAAGGTACAAGTACATAAAAATTAAGCCAAGAATGCCTTCAATACCTGGATCAATTAGAAGGATGGTCTTCAAACAAGCAAATTCCACATCATCTATAGAGAGAGGCCGTAGTCTCTCCACAACATCTAAAATCATGTCAACAATTTCTTTGTTCAGTACATTGTAACATTCTTCTTTCGTAAGTAGTGATGTTGTGTTCATATACACTTGCTCCTTGTATGGAATCGACCTATAGATGACCCTAAAAACAATCAGTTCCATGCCACCAGCTGTTAAAAGAGCAATCTGATCCTGCCGACAAAGCTCATTGAATCCAGGAACCAATTTGGCCCATTCCACGATCAAGAACAGTTCTTTAGTGATTGCGTTTGAAAGTCTAGTAAGAACTCCTTCGCGGCTTTCATTTACAGAGTCACTAGAGTCACTTGCTGTTTCTCCTGGAGGTACAATACAAGGACTGCTGCTCATTAAGTTTTCAATGAGATCAGAGCAATATTTGATATTGCTTTTGTTCGTCTCCTCATTTGAAGAAGTTTCACTTCCTGTTTGAGTCTCCTGGTCGCACTTCTTCTTTTTGAGTGGATAAAATGATCGTCCACCACGCTTTTTTTCTTTTCTCACCCCTGGTAAAAAGTGTAGATATCATTTTACAACAAAAGACAAACAAAAAAATAACAATGGAATGAAAATCTTCCTACAGGCATAATTTAAGGATAAATATCAAGTTTATAAAGAGCGAATACAGTGCTTCACTGCTGCAAAAACAATAAGATTCCTAAAAACATCTTTCAAACTCTTTAGAAAAAGAAGATATTGATCCGTAAAAACTGTTTTTAGTGTTGTACAAAAGAAACTTGGCATTTTCTTAAATAAATTGTTTATTTCTGGTAATCCTGGGAGTGGAAACGAAGAATAACAAACCCAGGAATATACAGCACTGTCAGTAATATTTAGTCCTGCATCTCAACCCCACCTTTTGCCCCGCGATCTTTTGAAAAGTGACCAAATTAGATTAAGCCCTTTCACCCGCCCCAATTAATTGTCAGCATAAAGCAACTGATATATCATCACAAAGTCTCTGATCTGATTGGCAAACACACTCGGCATCTATTTCATGATAAGCAATAAGTAGTAAACCAGTGCTTTATGTACATTTGTATTTAGTAGCCTGTGAATACAGACACCACTCATCGCTCCCTGCCACTATGGACATTTATATTTGATCTTTGTAGCCTCTTATCTGTCATTTGTAAACATAGCCACAATACAATTTCTATGTCTACCAATTACTGTATGTTGACCAGGTTCGGGATAAATTTACGTTATCTGTATATGGAATTTTTGAGGCTGAATTGCAGACATCTCTCTCGCGAAACACCCCAAGTAGTGGTCTGTACCACAGACAAAGCTAAAGAGGCCTTGTTAGGGTAAAATGGCAATAAGCAATATGGCCTTGGAACATGAAGACAGATGAAGTGGCAACAAACAATACAAAGATAGGTTGAACCTGCGACAGCGACAGAGAAAAGTAAAAATTTATACAATAGTGAAATATGAAGAGCGACATGGCTTTCCTGCTCAATATGAACACAAAATGACAGGTTTTGAAATTCAGACTAGGGACATGTGTAACTTCCCTAGGAGGGCCTCATGCAATAAACTCTTGTTAAATCCGTCTGCAAAACAGCGCTGAAATCCTTGTCTGGGTTCTCACCTGTGTAAGGATTTTGTGCTATGATTGACCTGTTAAAAAAAGCTATTGTAAATTTGCCAATCAGAGGTTGAAGGGAAATTCACAACATACTTCTGATAATTTACTGAGTGCATTCTGGGCCCAAAACAAGGATCACGCTGCTGCTTCACAGACATCACTAACCAAGATTAAGTTATGTCTGTGGCTCTGGCTGCAAGTGGCATGAAGTGATGAGAGGTGGATGTAATTGCAGGCTACTGATTAGGCATTCTGTTGCTGTTAAGTTAATACTGCTTAATTAATTTTTTCAATCAGTGATTATTAGTGATTTTTAGCTTCTTTCTTTGTCACCCTCATACTACCCCCACAGAATGAACGTAATGTATGATAATACTTCTTTCAAAGAATATGACAAGAGCTAATACCTTCTAATACCATTCCCACCGCAAAACACTTGTTCAGTCTACAGGATGGACATTTGGCTCGTGACTTTCTATCCACTGGACAGTCATCTTTTCCACTACACTTGTATTTTTCATGTAGATCTTTCTGAACTGTTCTTTTAAAGAAACTTTTGCATCCTTCACAAGTGTTTGCTCCATAATGATAACCAGAAGATATGTCATTGCACACAGCACACCACCTCTCGCTTTCATCATCGCTTTCACACATTTTCACAAGTTTTTTGCACCATCAACAACAGGATTCAGGGAAGTGGTCATAACGGCAGGACCACCGAAGACTTCACGGCCAGGAAGCCATTTTCTTCAAGCCTTTCCCCATTTACGGCTAAAAGACCAAATTAAGCAAGTCTTCTGAAGACAAAAATGCACGTTTTAGCTTGGAAATTGTACAAAAATTTCTATAAAATGCTAGAAATCTTACATAACAAATCAGCACTGTCACACAGTACGACGTTCAGATTATAAAAAGATGACGTTTTTGTCACACAACCGGAAATGTCCAAACATCCCTAGGGTGGACGGGGTGAGAGTGTTACGCGAAACTGTGTGAAATGCAGAATCTTTTTTCCCAAATATTAGGGAATTCACAATGAGGAAGGATAAAAATAGTTTTTTCCTTGTTTTGACAACTAGCTAAGTAATACAATCTCGAATGGCAGTTACCGACGCAAGTAAAATCTGACTTTTTCTTCCCATCCCTCCCATCATCCTTTTAAGAGTATAACCCTTCCCAGGAGGCCCTTTGGTCTTCCTGAGCCTTATGATACACATGTGACAGTCAAAACGGTAAATACCCTAGGGTGCCTTGCCTTCTTCAGTTGGTAAAGATGAAAGGTGACCACTTGCAATGGTTTTTCTTATTCTCGGTGCTTCTAACTTTTGCAACCAACGTGGTAACTGAAGAATTTCAAAGATATGAGCCAACTTGGAACAGTTTAGATCGCAGGCCTCTGCCTTCGTGGTATGACGAAGCCAAGTTTGGAATTATGATGCATTGGGGTCTATATTCAGTTCCAAGTTTTGGCAGTGAGTGGTTTTGGTATCACTGGAAAGGCGAGAAGTCAGCTAAATACGTCAATTATATGGAGAAGAATTATCCCCCGGGATTTTCTTATGCTGATTTTGCACCAATGTTCACTGCAGAATTTTTCGACCCAAATGAATTTGCAAAACTTGTCGACAGTTCTGGTGCGAGGTAATGCTATAAAATAGTGGATTAAGGTAGCTTACGTTCAGAATCTGTTAACTTAAAGTACAACTGTACACCTGCCGCCTTTTTTTTTGAGTCAAATGCGTGAGATTTTAGCCTTGTTCAATTGTTTTCCGAGCCCCCCTCACCCCCACCCCCTCCAATCCTGTGGATGAGCAGATTCCTACCACCTAACAAAACTGTAACCTAGCAAACACAAATTAACCATAGAGACAGGACGTTATTCGAGACCATTTAAGAAACCTGCAGAAAGAATTTGCCCAATCTGTAAAACAGAAATGGAGGACGAATACCATTTTCTAAATATATGCCCTGCTTACCAGGAAAAAAGGTGTTCGTTACTAAATTATTTGGAAAAAGAATACAGAATAAAAATAAGCAGAATGTCAACTAACAAAATATTCATGTTTCTAATAAGCCCCCCAAGTGGAAATGCTAAAATACAAAAACTAACGGCAAAACATGTATTCAAGTGCTTTGAAAAAAGGAAAGGGGAAGACGGTAAAAAGTAAATACTCTAGGACTTAAATTAATTAATAAGTTATTAGTCATATATGGTTAGGAATTTTTGTTGTTTGTAATTCTAGTTATTTGGAAGTAGTTGATACACTATTTATTGTATAACACTCCAAATAAAAAACATATATGTATGTATGTACCACCTCACTTTTTTGTTGGAACCCTTTGAATAAACCTTTCCTCCCCCCACCCCCCCCCCCCCGCCCCACCTCCTCATATTTTGTCGGTCCTTTTGAAAATGGTTTCCCACTAGTTGTCTGCCAAGGATTCTCATCCGTAGGGGGATTGGAATTAAATGGAACGTCCTCATGATCGTCCCAGCGACTTCCGAGAAGACTTCCAAACGTTGCTGAAAATGTCCAAAGATGTTCCGACGACCTTTCAGCACTCCCGAAGCTATTTAAAAGACGCCAATTAAATATTTTTGTGAAAATTCAATTGAATTGTCATTATTACTCATGTTTTTAAGACCACTTTTTCAAGATTGGCGAGTCAGCCGTGAGAAATGTCTTTAGTCCGCAGGGGTGAGACTCGCTCATAATGCGATACAACTGTGTATCATTGTGCATCCTTTGTTTAGCTTTCTCACGTCTGATTGGCTCGTCCTTTTCAGGTCAATAATAACACCCTAGAAATATTATTTCAGATTTCCTGTTTTTCTGAGATTCAGCAATGATTAATTTTTAGCAGACTTATATTGCATTTGCCTTCAAAAAGGTAAAAATTTCCAGTGGGAAAAAATGTTGTCACAGCAAAAGAAACCGTAATCACATACTCAAAGTTTTAAGATACTTAAAATAATAATTTATGAATATTGTACACTGATTGCAGATACTATGTGTTAACCACCAAACATCATGATGGTTGGACCAACTGGAAGTCCAATGTGTCATGGAATTACAATGCAGTTGATAGTGGACCACATATGGATCTAGTGGGTGTGTACATGTTACACATCAAAATTAAATTCAAGTTGAAGTTTTTTAACCTAGGTTGATTCTCTATTTCTTTTGTATTCTATCTTTCTAGCCCTAATTATTTATGAATTAGGGCTGGGAGACAATGGAAAAAATAAAGAATCAACCTAGGTTAAAAAATTTTAAACTGAATTTAATTTTGACCTGTAACATTATGCAGTATTCATAAAAAAGAAGCACAATCAAACTGCTCCAGCCCCAGTTATAGGCCCATGTGTTGTTCAATGTAATATTTTCATCTTGTTAAACTGGTACAAGTGCAAGGTATATTTAGCTATACATGCTGTGGATCCGTTTTAATAGTTTTTGCTGGAGGTTTGTGTATTCTACAGTTAATATTATTGTGTTCAGTTCGACTGAAACACTGTAACGATGTTATTCCCTAGTCTCCCTCGCAGTCTTTTTTCGGATGTCACGCAACGCTCCCCCAAAAAACGGCTGTGAGGGAGACTAGTTATTCCCAGGATGAGTCCAAAGTTCCAAAGGAAAGATAAGAGATTAGCAAGAGTTTGTAGAACTTAAGAGAATTTTTTTCGAAGACTCTCCTTGAGTAGTCTGCTACACAGCCGTTTTTAGTGTCGTCACGCAACGCTCCTCCCCACTAACGGCTGCTGAAAACCGAACTACATTCCTTTTCCAATTATAATTCAGCTCCCATTTTCTGGAAAGTGTTCGCGCCACGTTTGGGGTACCGTGAATCCTCCAATCACAGCTTTGCTTTTATCGGTGCCCCATGTGTGAATGACAGAATAATCAAAACGTCGCGTGAAAACAAACAATTAACTATTTAAAATTTAGGAGATAAGCACCAGCAGCAAGCAAGTCGAGCAAATTGCGATGTACAACATGGATGTGCTCATAAAGTTGCCAGGCATAGTTTGGGAAAACACTCATCGATAATTTAAAAGATTGCTTTTTGAATCAGTACCCTTGAGAGTTTAGTATTCACAGGAACACAATGAGCACATCCGGCACATTTAAATTCTTCATCACATATCAGTACATATGCACGTTAAATGAAGAACCAACCGATCCTGGTAAAAGTCTTCTAGGCCTATCAAACCTTTTTTTCACTTGGAACTTTCTTGACCGCTTAAAACAAACTTTTTTGCAAATTAACCTTTTCGTTGCTTGAAAACACAGAGCCCGTCTAAATTCAGAAACGATTTATTGATTTGTTGAAAACTGAGAAGCGTGCTCGCTTCCTAGCGCCCCGCGGCTCACGTATTGTCAAACTTCTTGTGCATGATTGGCTTGTTCGTTAGACCACAAACACAAAGGGAAAGGAATGTAGTTCGGTTTTCAGCAGCCGTTAGTGGGGAGGAGCGTTGCGTGACGACACTAAAAACGGCTGTGTAGCAGACTGCTCCTTGAGGGGGTGATAACCATGTAGAAGATTGATTTTATTTTTCTCTTAACTACGAGTAACCATATTTTCCCTAACAGCTGCTCTTGCTAAAGCCTTCCGTGAAAATGCTAAGGACGTTCACTTTGGCTTGTATTTTTCACTGTTTGATTGGTTTCATCCACTGTACCTTAAAGACATGGAAAATCAATATCACACACAGGAATATGTAAAGGTCAGTGAATTGTTTATTTAATACATATTGTAGATCAACAACTAGGTTGTTTAAGGTGATTTTCCCAAGTGTGTTTAACCCTTTCAAACAATAATATATATTAGTAAATAAAATATATAGTATTATGCTAAATACATCTTATATAAAAAATAGTATTAAATTGTACTGATAGTAATGTTGAAACTGACAGAATATAAACAATAATATTGTTGCTCGTGGAAATATCTGATTGTTTTAACAATCAGTAGGATGCCTAGCTTAGATGCATGCAATTCCACAATAATAGGCCACTTGCACCAAGAGGTCACGTAACCAGGGCTTCCTTAAAACAATGACTTGGAATCCTGTTGATGACAAAAATTGACATAATGCTTAAAAATTATCTTACACCTGAAATTTGAGAGGAAACGCATTTAAGGGAGATAATTTATGGCACTTTGAGTTTTCAGCAAAGTAGTATGATTTGTATTAGCCGCCATGTTGGCAGGCATACTCTTGCCCTCCAACTTGGCGGCCAAAACTACTGTTTGTGGGTATCTTGTTGAACATTTGATAGTTATGCTCAGATGTGCTTTAAACGTTACCACATCATCTTTTCAACAATTTCCTTGAAGTTGAAGTGCAAAATTTCTGTTCTGAAAGAAACAATTCATAGTTTTAAAAATCACATCTTGGTCACGTGGCTAGCTACGAACTTACTCATTTTAAAAAAATGGTGCTGGTTTTGAAAACTAAATCACTATTATTTTGTTTAAGGTATGACCCACTAATCGTTTTTTGATGGCAAAATCACATAACTTTCATTTTCATAAAAATAATGTCACATGACCTCTTAGTGCAAATGGCCTATTACCAACCAATAATAAATTATTAGTGGTTTCAGATCCGTTATATCCTAGATTCATTACATTGCACTACCATTTTAGGAGAAGCCACAGATATTGTGAGAGCAGTTACTAACGGGACATAACTATTACAAAGGAAAAAAAATGCATAAATGTAATCTTTTTGTTGCATTAGAAAGTAAGTGAATAATTCACTTACTTTCTATTAACCAAATGCGTGACTTAAATTTAAAATCCCATGTCAACAAACAACCCAGAAATTAATAATGCAGCTCGATCTATTATTTTGTAAATTAAGGTGACTGTTAATTTATTGATGTTGTGATTTTTTTGTGACTGTAGGCAGTATCTGTGCCTCAGATTTATGATATTGTAACTACATACAAACCTGATGTGTTGTGGACTGATGGGGATTGGGAAGCAAGTTCAGACTACTGGATGAGCAAAGAGTTTTTGGCTTGGCTTTATAATGACAGGTTTGTGCACAAGATGAAGATTGTTCTAAACCACATGTTCAAGTTATCTCTTACTCCCTGGATATGTGGTCTCACATGCATGTGATAGTAGGGTCAAAGCAGGACAAGAAAATTAAGTTGTGCAAAAAGTTTGAGGCCGCTGAGAGACAGCGATGGCATGTGTTCCACTTACTTGGTTTTTCTCTGCCTGCCCACCTTTTTTGCTTGTCTGCACTGACCAAGAGCCTCAGTCAGTGGCACAGGCTGACACAACACCCTACCGAGAATCATAAGACGAGTATGACACTCAGCGAATTTAAAATCAAGCTAAAGCACCATTTTAAACAGTGACGCCTGCAGTACATGTTGCCTTTGTAACATCAGTGAACACTTTGATCTATTACTGAACAGACGCATAGCAACATGGAATCTATTTGTTAAGTAAATGTTGCATTGTCTGACCTTTCATGATATTTACTGTGTAGCACAAAATTTTGCAGGAATATATTTTTGGGCATTCGCAACTAACCATCAGTTTTTGTGTTTTGTGGGAGCTAATTTTTTGCAATTAGGACAGATTGGTTTTTCTTACTGGGAATAAATTTTTGCGATTTTAATAAAGTCCTGTACAAATCGTTGAGAATATTATTATTATTTCTTAATACTTGCAATGGAAATATAAAATACATGATTCAAACAATATACCATATTTATTTGATTAACCCCCCTGGGCGCTTATTAAATTTTTGGACCTTGAGAGTGGGCGCTTATTCGAGGCTGGGCGCTTATTAAATTTTCACCATTTTCAGCAAGTGAAGTATGTGTATTCTGCAACAAAACAATAAATGCTAATAACAAAACGTGAAGAAGTAACAAAGCAAGGTTTCTGTAAAATACTCTGAAGAAAACTCCGTCCTTGGGGAAGCCTCTTATTAGAATTTATTCACTCAAGGGGGTGGGGTGGGGGTGAGCGCTTATTTGAGTTTGATTGGGAGGAGGAGGGGGTGGGCGCTTATTCGAGGCTGGGCGCTTATTAACTTTTTCTGCCTTTAGGGTGGGCGCTAATTCGAAGTTGGGCGCTTATTCAAATAAATATGGCACTAGGGTGGGTACACCCTATGCACAGTAAATCCAGTGTTTATTATTGTGCGTTTGTGAACAAAAGAGACTTCTAATTGATCACACACGATGACTTAGTACTGTATTTTTGTGTAGTGAATTAAAGTGAGAGATTATTTACTTTGGAGTAAATTTTTGTTGGAAAAATGTTTGTGGTAATTTTTTTGTGGGAACTTATTTTTGTAGATTGCTGGAAAAATCACAAAAATTGCAAAAATTACAGCCCGCTAGAAATTTTGTGCTACACGGTAGTCTTTCCACTTAAAGGTTTGTTCTCAAATTAATAATCTTTGAAGAATTGAAATACATATAAATCACAGCAAATTCAAAATGTTGCACCCATCGTCGTGCTACTTGATTTTCACACTGCAGTTATTAGTTAGCAAACCATACCCTCCAGGATGTTAATTATTTATCATGCTACATTTTATGAGTTGGAAGATAATGTTCTGTAGTATTGAAGTTTTTTCCCTTGTATCCTACAGTCCTGTTAGAGACACAGTGATTGTAAATGATCGCTGGGGAAATGATTCTCGTTTTCATCATGGTGGAGTCATGACTGATCCAGACCATTTCAACCCCAGTAAGTCATCTTCCTACAAAATATTCAGAATAACCTTCCTTTTCCTTTTTATACGCTCATCAGTTTGTAGTGTCTCAGTCATATATATATTTTAAATTTGCCAACGGAGCTCAGTGGGCTAATATATTGCAAACACCAATAAATGAAAAAAAAGTACTTTTAATACTT
>NC_133206.1:837500-977500 GCF_958299795.1 Porites lutea
AGTTGATAATGAAGTGTCCACATTACCGAGGTTGAGATTTCTTTGAGAATCTGTTGACTGGGCAGAACAAGTCGGTCCGTTATCCGTATTAACGGGTGTCCGTTTTAAGCGGGCTTCTACTGTACATAGGAATATAGGCGGATTCCTATATCCTATTGCGGCAGCGCTGCCATACTCCAAGACTGTACGGAGTGCGCTCCGCCGATGCATAAAAAAATATAATTTAATCGGATGAGCGATCGGATACCTTAATGCTGGCTATGCGGTACATACCTGTATACGCATGTTCTTCCCAACCTGACATTTCTTCCTTTGCAGGCACTTGGAATTAATTTTGCTTCCGTTTCTCTTCTTGACCACCGTGGTAATGATGGCGCAAAACTGTCCTTTTGTAACTGCCAAAGGATTCTGCCCTCCAGCTTTGCGATTGTCTTTGTGGTCATGAACAATACTCGCTTTATCGTACTCCATTTGAAAATTAAAGTAAAAGGATGTTATTGCTTTATTTCTTTTCTTGAACCCACTACCAATAATAATACCAATATACCTTTTTAGATTTTTAGCTTGTATATTGTAGCCTCCCACGCAGGCGTTTTTAGGGGAGCTCGTATTTCTTCCCTCCCCACAAAGGGGAGGAAAAAAAACGAGCTCCCCTAAAAACGCCTGCGTGGGAGGCTAGTATATTGAGACCAAGTGATGTTCTTCTGTGAATTTGCCTTTTGTCTTTTTTATTTTAAAATTATCCATACATATGCACGTGTATAAGACTTACGAGGTCACCTTTGATGAGTTTCATTCGTAGCCTGCGAAAACATCCGTTTCTCCTCGCTCTTCGCCGCTAGGGACGTTTCGCGAGGTGGAGCCAGTTTTTACCTGCGTCTCCGACTTACCCAGACTTCACCGCGGTTCATCTTCCAAGCGCCAAGAGTCTCTAATCAGCGGATTCCCTAATCAGCGTATGTAATGGGCACCAGTCTACCTCTTTCGAGCGTTTGAGTACCCAGCGACGAATGACCGTGAGAAAGGAGGGAGATTCGATCAACTTCCGATTCATTCGTTTATTCGAAAGGAAAACACACCTTTCTGGAGAGAATAGCAATTAAGAATACCTAACCATTTATGCGATTGATTGAAGTTGAAGAAAAAGCCAGAGTTCTTGAAGAACAAGCAAGAATTCAAATAATCGGAGAGCGATGCACGTGTAGAAGAGGTTCTGGAGTGAAAACACGACGTAAGTTTTAATAGTCTTGGTACTGACTACTGTATTCTGTTATACTTTAACTGTAAGCTAACATGGGCTTGCTTTCTGGTTTTTATTTTTTATTTCTACTTAAGTTTATATACACGATTACCAAGTCCTTTCAACCCTTTCAAACGTTGCCACTTTGTCCCTGCTGCCTGTCCGCCATATTGGATTTTTAACGCGCGCCTGCGCAATACCCGCTTGAGTACAAGAAAAAAAGAGTTTATTTCTAAGCTGAACTTTAAAAAAGATTGTATGAACAAAGCTAAAATGAAAATTAGACAAGACTGAATGCATTGAGCAATGCAAGGCCATAAGCCATGCTTGTGGATTATGCTAGGTACAAATATTTCACGATGTAAGACACGCAATGCAACGTCCCGAACTTAAGGAAAATACTGTTAACTGACTTGTTAACAGCGTTCTTAAGACAAACTTGCCATCTTTATCCTCCGCGCCAAGAAAAAACAAGAACCTCATAAATGGAGGTACATTGGTCTGCTGGCTTGGGTGACATGTCATGTCGCGGAAGCAAATTATTTGCTTCCATGACATGACGTGACAGGAAAGCAGAGCTGTCGGTCCAGACTGATTCTATTTGCTGATTACTTTTTTGGTCCTCCAACTTTTGTGTATAGATTGTTTTTACTGTTACGCAACAAAAAAATAAATTGGAAACCGTCCAGTGGAAGAAGCTAAGAAATGAAATGTTCTAAAAGACTAATCTATAAACAATTTGTCCAAGTTTCAGGCCTTTGCGGCCCACAGTTTCTGAGTTATTTGCCGAAACGTTTCATGCACCTTTGTAGAGCTTTGTATGGAGACGGCATATTGATGTACCGTTTTGGTGCACCAATATGGCCACCAGAAACCAACAAAAACATCTGGAGTTCACTTTTTCTATAAAAGCTCTTTCTTTTCACTCAAAAACTAGCATACATGTACATAAATATATCGTCTAATACTTGAAATGGTTGTTACTGCTGAAAGTCGAGAGGAGAGACTTTTTTTCAATGAGACAGGATTCCTGTTTCTCAAATGGTGTCACGCACTGTGAAAACTCGGAAGTTCAATTTGTTGTATGAAACATGCTACTGGAATGGAAACTTGTACAAAGATTTACTTTTTGATTATCTTCAACTTAGTGGAAATGAGAATTTGTAAAACCTTGCTATTTTGACTTAACAATTTGATGATGTCACTGTGAAAACCATCTATTAAAAATTTAATCCTCTTCTTCCCTGTATTTTTCCTGATCTTGGTTAAAGTAGATAATTTTATTTAAGTTGGAATGCTGGAATTTCTTCACAACCATGACATAAAGATCCATAAATGTGAAATGACCCCAGAAAAATATTTGCATGAATGTATGCTTCATGCTTGATTGGCTTTTTGCTAGAACTCGAGTTCAGTCATGTCAGAAGAGAAAAAGGTAAAAAAATAGATAAATAACAACACTACTTGTCCTCGAATCCTTTCTGTTTGTCCTCTTCCAAAGGACTTGAAGGAAGAAATTGTTTGTTAAGACCCTAGAGCTGAAGCTGAAGTTTGTATTTGTGCTTGCATTATTTTTTTGGTTTATTCACGCTGTACGTACAAGGATCCGGATTCAATTCACTCCGTTTCTTAGCCTTAACCATTAAACTTAAGAGAAATTTACTGTTTGGTTCCTATTTAATTTTTTTTGTATTTTGTTTATTATCATAGAGCTCGAGTGCGATCCTTTTATACATGTAGTAAGATACGTGCTGTTGTTTTCATCAACACATAAAACTTTCAGTTGAACTTTTCCATGCAGCATCTGAGTTGTTTTTTTCCATACAGCAGCTCACAGTGCAATGTTTTTTCAATTGCAATTTTAGTTTGCTGGTTCATAAAATTTGCTCATTTCATTACAAGTCTTACATTTCTCTTTGAGTTCACGGACCGGTGCGTCCCAAAAATGCTCACAATCATCTTTCAGTGTGGACCTACTGTATGGATGTGTATGCTGAGTGAGCATTGCCATGGTCCAGTTTCCAAACATGAATTTCCCTCTTCAACTTGATTCAAAGGCGACCAATCGTCCCTTTGTAATATAAAGTGATGGAACTGAAATGTGTTTCAATTGGTAGCGACAGAAAGTACTAAGTGGACAGGAGGCAAGTGAAAGGAGCTTTTTACAAGAGGCTTTATGCTATGTAATCAAATTTTCCTGTTTTATTAGGTGATAAGATAGGACTAATAACTTTAGACAAGAATATTGTTTTTGTTCCCTGCCACGATTTTTATCTGAAATTACCCACCTCTTTCACTCAAAAATCAGAAGCTTAGCAACAACACAGGGGAGGGGGGATGGGAAACCTGATCCGTCCGCCATTCAGTCTTTTTCCTGCACAGATGAGGCAATCTCCAATTTCTAATTGGGCTTTGCCCGTAGGGCAGTCCCATAAAAGGGACTGGGGCCATTTTAGCCATTTTGGGTCATTATGCAATGACAAATCCAGTATGCTAGAAATTGAAGAGTAGCAGAGACTTCTCTTAGTGTTCAAATTTCCTGGTGAAAGTATACCACAGGAACCCAAGTTCGGTATTTTAATAATAATAACTAGGGGTTCCATATTGGAAGTGAATTGCTGCCCTTGGGCTAGCCTGAATTTCATCCGATTACTTCGAGTCGCTATTAATCCCTCGGTAATGTCTGAATTGACTGGCCGTTAATGCCATCCAGTGACATCACTACTCCTTGACCTTTGCTTTAATTCATGCAAAAAGTAAAACACGATTTTCAAGTGGCAAACCGAGAAATATAGCTTGGAAATGTCTCCATGATCCAGAACTACTTTATTTTTTTCGATCGTAATTCATGTTTAACGTTCAAACTATCAACTGCATGCGGTGCAACTCTGAAGCGGTTGTACTAAATTCTATAATCAAACTCGGTCACAATCACGCAATGAAATAAACACACACACGGAACACTTAGTTCAAAAACACCATGATTTGCTTTAATTGAAAAGAAGCTATTTGGTCCTTAATGAAGAAAAAAACAAGGAGACGAAAAAGAAAAGCTAACAGAATCATTACACTTCATGGTAAAAACAGCAAGAAGGTCGATTATAACATTGATCTCAGAAAACTTTGTGTAAACAAAATAACCGGCCGCCGAAACCACAAAGCGGCTCTAAATGAAAAACCTACCGACTCTCTGCATTGATTCTTCATTCGCAGTTCAATTTAGCATTTCAGATTCGAAGACAAGGTCAATTTTGCTGTTTAAGACAAAGATTAAGCTTATTGAAATGTTTGAATTCAACGAAAGAATGCCAGGGATCCAATGCACTGAATATCAAGCGACAATCCCGCTAAAATTTTTCATAATTATACATAATTATGCGAATGTTTAGACAATCAACCAATCAAAATCACTACCCGGTTTTCGGGTAGTGAGTGACGTCACTGGACGGCATTAACGGATGGTAGATTCAGACGTTGTTGAGAGGAGAAAACGACTCGAAGCAATCGGATGAATTTCAGGCTACCCTAGGGCTCGGAATTAAAAAAATCCTCAGGTTGCCAGATGCAATTTTCTAGTCACCAGTTTGTATAATGTAAGGGACCTGTCATTATTTATGTACGGCAGGAGGAGGGGGCGGGTGGGGGGCAGGGAAAAATATGTTGGAAAGAATATGTTTGTAAGGCCCCCCCTGCAGACCATGTAAATAGCAACTGACCCTCCTTCTTTATTCAATATTTACGTGATGACCCCCCACCTCATTTCTCTTCTTATATGCTCAGTACAAAGTAATTATTATAATGCATGTAACGTCCTGTTAACTCATAAAAGTGTTGTTGTGTTAAAAAGAAGAAAACTGATTGATTTTTACAAATCCTGCCTTCATGGTGAACACAAATGCAACAACTATGCAAAATATAATCCTTCCTACAGTTGTAGTTTCTTGTTGTTCTACCATGTTTTTCTTGGGCTGTTGAAGTGACAAGCATTTTGTTAAATTCAGTCAAACCAAATATTAAAGCAGATAGGTCTGGATTCTTAATTACCTAAAATTTGAAGTAAGATTTGAAGTTTAGAGTGCAAAAAAATTTCTGTCAAATACAAATGATTAAGTTGTACAAAATAGTAGTGCTTAAACAAAAAGCAATAGGATTAGCATAAAATTGTACCATTTACCATTACTATTTCGCATACATTGTTTGTACTCTATCAACTATATAACTGCTTTACCCATCTTGGCCAGTGGACCCCTCTTAAAATATACAGGTACCTGGTGATCAAACTGCTGACCCCCTTAAAAAGTTTAGGCCCCCTCTAGCTAATATGAAATAGCCTTGACCCACCCTTCTTTTTTTCCCTCCCCCCTTCTACATACATGTAAATAATTACCTGTCCAATTTGTTGGCGTGTTAGTCACGGTGAAGCTTTACCATCGATTCTTGAAATGGCTCAAGAATTTTGGCCATGATACAAATGTACTTACAGTTTTTAGGCCATCGCACGCTACAAGAATCGCGTCCTGTGCTACAGGAATCGCGTGGTGCATGACGAGAATTGCATAGCGCGCGACATGATTCGTGTCTTGCAAGAGGGTGGTAAGTTACTTTTGAGCAGTAGAGTACTGCAAAATTCGCTATAAACCTTGTCAAAAGACATGTCGATACAACATATTGAAACTTATCTTGACTGTTGGGACTGTTTAATTGTGGTAAATTTATCTTGTAAGTTCTCCCTCATCACTTCAATGAGCGAAAAACATCCCAAAACTACCAGGCTTAAATTATGTTGCAAAAAACTGGGCACTAGTCATGATGTTAAAAGCTTTGTCATTGGCTCATTATAAAATAGCAAATGATTATCTCTTAAAAAACATTTAACATGCTTAGTCAAATCAGCTCAAAATTGACTGATTTCTAACGAAATTTGCCCATGAAATCAGCAGTTTTTTTCAGATTGTTGTATTGGCAAAGTTAGCCACTGAAAATTTCCGTGAATCTGTCTCTAAAAATCCTGCGAAATTTGACTTTTTTTCTGCGACCTCTCAGAAGCCCTGTAGTGTAATGGGGTGATCCATCAGATTTGATTGTTTGAAAATATTGCAGACAGAAGTCAGCATAAATTTGGAGGTAAATAGGCTTTGTTTATGCGATTTGGCACATTTTTTGTGATGAAAGCAAAGCAAGAGGTCAGTGTCGTCGAGGACATAAAGGTTAACTCTCCACTAGGGTTTGCTTGATGGTCATTCCCTCTAATGAAAATAACCTTCAAAAATTAGGATTCAGTATGGTTAAATGACAAAGTGAAAAGTTTTGTAAAGAGCAGCTGTTTAACAATTTCCATTTATTACTTCATGCAATTCCATTTTTTGAAGACCAAAGAGTGTCTTCTCAAAACTACACTGTAACTGTTTATTTAAGTTTTATTTCATTAGCATTTCATTTACTTTCTTTTTTGTTGTTCAATAAAATATAATTTTCTTCTCAGGTCATTAATAGAAAAGAAGGGAAATAAGAAAGTAGGATTTTTTGTGTGCTTTTCTGCAGGATTTTGCAGAAAAGTTAACTTGACTTAGACCACTGATGAAATTAAATAGGTTATTTTGAGTAGCAGCCAGCATTTTGTCTGTATGCTGTAAGCTAACTATCTGCTATTATTTACAGAGAAAAAATGTCATCACTGGAAATTTCTGTTTTTTTTGGTATCACTGAGGAACAAGGAAATCTGAGAAAAACAATGTTGGTATAAACCCAGACCTTGAGTGTACATTCGTCCAAGTTGACAGACAGTGATCACAACGCAGGTTCAAATATATTTTTTAATTTGTTGAAATGAACCAACCATATTTGTTTTGTCTGTGTGTTTTATGCAATTTAAAGAATGAGTTTTTTATTGACTTGATTTTATCTTCTTATTCCCAGGGCTGTTTAAGGGACCCAGTCACTGGACGTTAGGTGTAAGTTCTTGTAACACGTATCAGAAACATTGCGTACTGTGCCAAATTCATTATGTACTAAAAGCTGTTACCATTGAGGGAAAAGTTTCCCCTGTCTATGGGGCATCGGAATCCGATCTTACGGTTATACAAAATTTTTTAGACCGATGCCATAAACGCCGTTTTATTTCATTTCCAGTTTTTATCAAGAATCTTTTAAATAAACAAGACCAAAACATTTTAAAGAAATTAATATCAACGGATTGCCACCCACTAAAAGATATCATTCCTGTCCAGAAGACGTATGTACATAATCTTAGGAAAAAAGGCTGCGTACACCCAAAAATTAATACAGAGCGTTTTATGAACACCTTTGTAAATAGGTTGATTTTTAAGCTCCATTTATTGTAATGATACACTTTTTTAATATATACATATAACGTAGATATTTTTATCGTAGTTTTTATCTTCTCTTATTGTGACATAAGATATGTAGTTTTATCTTCTGGTGAAATAAAGACTCATTATTATTATTATTATTTATTGTCTTAACCAATCAGAGCAGCACATTTGTGGAGCCTTGAGAGGTGAGTAAACTTTACTCAAACAAGTAATGTTACTCATAATTTTACATGTATGTTGCAAGTTCTGAGGCAGCGTCACAGAGAATTCTAGCTGGAATCAAAACTGCATGGTCCACTAGCTTTAGTGACCTTAATTTTCAGGACTTTCTTCTTACTGCCCTCTGTTGAGAATGTTATACCAGGCATACACATAAGGCAAGGGGGGGAAGAAGGGGGGGCTTTTGTGGTAAATTCCTGAGGTCTTCTTCCATGAACATGCCATCATATTGCTCTTGTAAGGCCTCAACTTTGGAGCTGTCTGAAGAGCGTACATATGTGGTTGTTAGATACTAATGCTGAGATTCCTTGGGATTCGGTTCGAAGCAGCTTTAAGTACAACCAGGCACGTTTGATTCCATTACACACAGCATTGTCAGGCCCAGTCTCCAGAGACTCTGGAGTTGAGCCACCCATGACTTCATTGACGTACTTACCGTGTGCAATGTGCAGGCATTTGGTTGTTATATTGCAAAGTTGTTTGTATTTGGCTAAGTTGAATGGCTTTGCCGCCATGCCTAGCCTTCTTATACGTTTTATCGCATTTGTTCATTAGACGTTTCAAAGAAGTGCTGACCCAGGGGAGGTGATGCTACCCCTTGTTGACATTTTCTGTGGTATGAAGTTGTCAGTGGCTTCCAAGATCACTTTGATGGATCTTGGACCAGTTTTCATCCATAGTGTTACTCTCTAGGTGGGTAGATAAATAGTTGAAAGCCAGGAGACTATTTAACAATTATTCCTCGAGCCTGTATGGTATTTTTGTCTCCATTATGTTCACCTTGGGTGTACTCAAGGTGATCTTTGGTGTCATTCTATGTCTTATTTACTTCACAGATTTTTCTTAGGGCTTGTATTTTCATTTGAAGTTCAATCAGCTAAAAATTTGTTTTTCTCAAATTTTAGTACTATCTTTGATAGCTGTTAGCCTTAGTATGAGATATTCTGTTAGTGTCATTTTAATGTAGTTGCCATCTTGGGCTGCTTCAATGGAATCCGTGTCGGGGCTAGAGCTGCTTATCATCAGCCATTTTTTATCTAAATCTTTGTTTCCCATGCTCGTAACTGTTGTGGCAATGTTAGTAAAGCGAAAGAGGTGGAAAAAGGCAATATTCACTGTGTTGTGTTGATTTCTCAAAGCCAGGTTTGTGGAGCTTTCAGACATGTATCTAGCTGCAACTGCTCATGCCCATTCTTCCCCCCCCCCCCCCCCCTCCTTTATGAGTTTTATTCTCACTGTAACTGTTGGGGGAAATTGCTCAAAAAAGTTTTTTTATGACTGAATAATGCCAGCCTCTTCTTGTTGAGGAGGAATTTGCATGGTACTTTTAATTTGTTATATCGCAGAGCAGTATAGACAAAAATTTCTACCACTCAGCACGCTCAGCTAAGCTGTGCCTTGGTTTGCAAACCACTTCTCAGTTTCAAAATTCTATATAAAACATTACAAAGATAGACCTTATTCTTTGGTTTTGCAAGTTTTGATGTCCAGTAAGCTAATATTCGTCAACACTACTTACCAAGTTTAAATTGATATGTGCTGACTCTATGGAGCTATATCTTCGTCAGTGTTCATCAAGTTCCTTTCAAACTGGCCCACTTCACTGATTTTAACCCTCTGGTGACTGCAAAATGTTTCTTTTTTCAGTGAGTGCAAGTTTGTCTGAATTGGTCAGAATATCAAGACCAAGGTATTAGTGGAAAGATGTATCTTTGCTGATGTTTTTCACCCTCTTGTTAGCTTAAACTGAAAGCTAAATGGCTCCAGAAAGGGAAATATGCATCGTTTCATATGGAACAAAAATGACTAAAGCTGTCGTTGAAGGGTTAAGGTGTTATTTCCAGGATATTTACTTACTGTTATTATTTTAAAATGAAACCAAGGAAGTGTCTATTGATAAATCATATCAACAACAACATCAGTTTAGGTGTAGACTGAATAGTTGTTTATTTTTTCCCAGCATCATGAATCCATCAGAATAAGGAAGTTTGTGATTACAGACTGTGGCTGCACACTGGTGGTGAAATGTCATAATAAAGGAAGCTGCATTCAAGCACCTGTTGAGGAGTTGTCTTGGCTTCATAGTAATTTTATGGCAAAGCAAAGGATATTTAATGTGTGATATTGGCCAGAGTGAATTCTCTTTTCTCTGCAGGTATATTTGGGAAATAATGATTATTTAATAACCATTTCAGGTCATTATTGCAAAGAAAAGGCTGTTATTTTGACAATGATTATGTGGTTTACCTGTCCACATTAATATACTGAAATAAATTTTATGTCAGTCAAGTGGCAGCAAGAGTTGCATCGTGAATGAAATTAAAGTGGTGTTATTGTTTCAGCGGATTTGACTTAAGTGTATGAATGCTGCTTATTTAGTATGCTGCAGTTGGAATTCTCAAACCCTGTGCTTAGTTAGCAGCATTCATACTCCGTTTTTACAAGCTTGAAAAGGTCTTGCATTTTTGTTGTCATCTTAAAAAGCAAAGTCCGTGAAAAATACTGGATTTCTTTACTAGGTCTTGAAAAATCTTCAAAATTCAATACCTTGTCACACCACACTGTTTTCTGTGAAATGAGACTACCAGTATTTCGCAGACGAAAATTTGGCTCATCCTTGGTATAAGAACCTATACAACCCACAGGTAATCTAAATGTTAAAAAAATTTTGTGCATGAACAATATTTTATTTAATCTGTTTCTTTATTTCAAATTCTATTTCTGTACCTCAGATGCAACTTCAAATCATACCCAGTCACAATCAATTTCTACTGTTGCCACTCAACTGGAACAGAAGATTATTACATGTATTTTATGACAGATGCACCGTCAAACCAAATTAATAATCATGGTTAAAATAATAAGAACTTGTTTAAGAAATAAAATAATAATAATAATCTGGTTGATAGAGAAGAGAATTGATTTTTTCCATCACAGTAGCAGTTCAAATTAAAATTTAAAGATATAGTTACCATTATAATTCCATCTTTTGGTTGATACTCAGTAGTGGCTATGACCTACCGGTAAGCCAGCTTGTAACTTAAGATATTTTGAGGAATATATTTTAGTAAAAGAGTGTATAGGACAAACAGGCTACTCTATTACATGCATGATAATGATGCAAAAATGCCCTTGAACTAGCTAATAACAGAAGAGCTGGGCAAGTTAAGAGGAAAACCTAAAGAGTAGTAAAAGTAGTGGAAATTATATAATGGGTTGATTTTCAGTTGAATTATTGAAGTTTGCAGCTGCACAGCATAAGTGATCAATTGTCTGAATTTACTCTTCTATTAATTGTAGTGGGTAAACAAAATCTTTCAGCTATTTGTGCTATATGACTGACCATTTGACAATGATAGTATTTCTACTTTCTCAGTGCCAGTCATTTTTAAAATAGATTATCCTTTTATAGTAATGAGGCCCTGTGGAATTAAATTTCCAGTTTTGCACCCTGGGGTGAGGGGGAGATACTTGTGTCCCCAACCTAAATTTCAAAACCCATTTTTTATTGAATACTCTAGGCTGGCCAGTCATATGGTACAGTGGGTCTTTTGAAGGTGGTCAATTGTGTGATACAAAATCACCATGCTGCGAGGAAAGAATGCCTTGGAACAAGACAAATGCGGGAATTTACCTTAGCTAAGATAACTTAGTTGTCAGTCTATCCGAGAAGTTTTGGTTGTCACATGATCACCCGTCCCTCCCTCCCTCTGTCCACACCACGGGAAACCAAGATGAAATGTCACTTTGTAGCTAGTGTGGGAGCTTGCAACATGATATTGCACATCCATGTAACGTTGTGGGCAGTTGACAGCTGTCAATACCACATGGCCACATTGGCTGACCAATACCACATGGCTCAACTCTAAGTGGATTTCTTTGCAAAGGTTACAAGTTTATTGTTTCAAGTAAATTATAAATTTTATGAGGGGAACTTTGTCTTTAGCCTTGGCTAAATCTATATATATTACATACAATTTTATTAGCTACAAGCTGCCTCGGGTGCTGAGGCAAAAAAATGCTCTCATTTGGAAATATACTCCTTTTCTTTAAGGAATCAAGGGTATTTCTTGCTTTCCTGCATAACAGTTTTTAACCACTCAAGTGGTATAAAACTATTATACTTGCATGCAAGAAATGCACTGGAACAAGGCAAACAAAAAGCTTACCCCAATAGGCAGTGCGGGAAAGCAGGAAATACCATCGATCCTTTAAAAGAAGGGGCACCTAAGGCAGCGAGCTTGTAGCTATATTTTTTGTATACCCACTACCTCATAAATAAATAATTAATAAATAATGATTTAGAGGTAGCACATCCAAAGTGGTTCTTCGTCTACCTGATTCCTGGTTGATTTGGAATTTGGAAATGTTGGTTTTTGAGAAGAGGGGAAATCCGGAGTACCCAGGAAAAACCTCATGGGGCAAAGGAGAGAACCAACAACAAACTCAGCCCATTCCCAGGTGTTACTTTTAGATAATGGGAAACGAGCCTGGCATGGGCCATTCTCATCCACATGTCTAATTAGAAACCCAAAAAGTGAGATTTAGCTCAAATTGTTCATAATCTCACAGGTCTAGAGACCGTTTAGTTGTTCTTTTGCATTGCTTTCTCTCAATCAGGTTTTCTGTGTATTGTCATTGAACATTTGCAGAGGGCAGCTCATTGAATAAAATAACACTTCCTTCGGCAGAACCTAAATCCATAGGAATACAGAAGCAAGTTTTCCTTGGAAGTCTTGCTCGTGTAAATAAAAGAACTTGGTGGTTTTTCTTTGAAAAAAAAATTGTCAACATTCATTTACACCACCAAGGAAAAGTTGTTATGCGAAACTTGTTCCAGTGAAAGAAGCTAAGAGTATCCTCTTCTCAAAGTTATGACTTATTTGCAGCACACTGGTAATTTCTTCATGTAAATGGCAAAATTTGTCAAAGTGTAGTCGCTGCTTGAAGGAAGTAAGCCTAGCCCAGACGCTATTCAAGGTCATGTGTAAATATGCATATCAATGAGTAACCCACAACCTGCCAAGTTAAACAACCCTCCTCCTTTGCAAATGGGAATTTTTAGTCAGTGACATTTGAGATAGATATTATTATTGCATAAAAAGAGAGCAATTTCTGTTATACTTTATTTTATAATTGATATGCTCCTTATGTTTTAAACAACCCATTGTAGATCACGTGATATTCTCTGTGGGTTAAAACCTTTAGAGAACTCTTAAATTCCAATTCACAATTTTTTTGTGGACCTTAAATTTTGCATAAGTAGTGTCTTTGATTTCTCTTGGGACCACTGTAATACCCAGGAGAAATTGGAAACAATGGTTATGCAAAGTTTGGGGTATATTAAGGTGCATTACCATCTAAATGGAAGTTTTTTTAAATTTAAATTTTATTTTATTAGCTTTGCCAGACAATAAGATTGACACTGCAGAAAAAGGGTACATATATTCACAGGGGTACAAGTTTTTTTCTTTTTTTCACAGCTTTATTGGGTGCTCCTCTAGTGAATACAATATAAA
Organism: Porites lutea; assembly: GCF_958299795.1. NCBI lineage: Eukaryota > Metazoa > Cnidaria > Anthozoa > Scleractinia > Poritidae > Porites > Porites lutea. Next base: position 850,811 of record NC_133206.1, read on the forward strand.
TTTGTAATACAACACACACACACACACACACACACACACACACACACACAAAGAGAAGCAAGTAGGTGCAACGGGGCTAACGTCACATGCGAGGCACCGCCCCTAAAAGTGGGGACACCGCAACAGCTAGCGCCAATTACTGCGGGCCCAAAGTGAGACTATTTGGAAATCGGGCCCTTTCTTACTTACCCTTATCACGATCTGCTGGTGACTAAACGGAAGGGAACAGGGTTAAGAGCAGTAGCCACACCCACTCTTCCCTCTCCGGGAGAGGAAAGGGGTTCGCCATTGTAATGAAAATATATATTTACAGGAGATAACACGCACGTAGATTAGTAGAATGAAAAACTCGTCATGGTAAATACCGTAAAATTCCGAAAATAAGTCCCTCCAAGTATAAGCCCCCAAACTCGTAACGCTAAAAAACCCTCTGTTAAATCGCCTCTCGAATATAAGCCTCCGGGGCCTGTATTTGGAATTGCCCTCAAATTGAAAATCAAGCAAAGCAAAAACTTGTACAGTGACATATGAATTTTTGCATTTGCCAAAGAACTATTACGGGTGTCGAATGATTGCAGTCAAAAAGTCACAGTACATTGCTGTTTGCTTAGTCCACTCTTAACTCTCGGCTTGGATTTCCCCGTTGCATATGCACAAAGTACTTTCATGGCTGAGTTTTAGTAAGATCCACGTCCTCAGGGCAATAAGTTTTGAGACGTAAATTTCCTTTCCCCATGTAAACCCCTCCTCGCCCCTCCTAAGATAATCCCCTCAAATGGGACTGAAAAATATGAACCCAGGAGCTTAATTTCGGAATTTTACGGTATGTTTTCTGTGTTGTCAACAGGGTATAATAATTGTTAGTTCTTATATTATGCAATTAGTATTACTTGTCAATATTTATCCTATAAATTATTTATGTAGTTACTTGCACAAATAAACGTTTAGTAGCTAACAAGCAGTAACGTCTTTGAAATCAAATGCTGTCAAGCCTTTAAATTCTCTTCTGATAACCCGACGAAACGTGAGATATATGCATAACCGAAAACCTATTCCGTTTTCAAGAACACGGCAGTGCGGCGCTCTTTTGAGAATACAGATGTTAATAATGCTCCATTTTCAAGAACACGGTAGTGCTGCCCTCTTCTAAGTACATGTTTAAGAAAACGACATTAATGAAAACCGGCAGTGAGGCGCTCTTTTGAGTATAAAGATTTTAAAAATATACCATCAAGAACACGGCAGTGCGGCGCTCTTTTGAGTATACAAATGTAAAAACGACAATGCGGCGCTCTTTTGAGTATAAAGACTTAACACTTAAGCCATTTTCAAGAACACGGCAGTGCGGCGCTCATTTGAGAAGCGAGGTTCTAAAAATACCCCATTATCTAAGAAACGGTAGTGCGGCGCTCTTTTGAGTATAGGGAATTTCAAAAGGACAATGCGGCGCTCTTTTGAGTAAGAAAGATATGAATATATGAATAAATTACCCGGCAGTGGGGTGTGGGCTCCCGCCCAAACCCCCCTCCCCCACTCCCCTCCCGGGAAGGGGGAGAGTGGGGTGTGGGCTCCCGCCCAAACCCCCCTCCCCCACTCCCCTCCCGGGAAGGGGGAGAGTGGGGTGTGGGCTCCCGCCCAAACCCCCCTCCCCCACTCCCCTCCCGGGAAGGGGGAGAGTGGGGTGTGGGCTCCCGCCCAAACCCCCCTCCCCCACTCCCCTCCCGGGAAGGGGGAGAGTGGGGTGTGGGCTCCCGCCCAAACCCCCCTCCCCCACTCCCCTCCCGGGAAGGGGGAGAGTGGGGTGTGGGCTCCCGCCCAAACCCCCCTCCCCCACTCCCCTCCCGGGAAGGGGGAGAGTGGGGTGTGGGCTCCCGCCCAAACCCCCCTCCCCCACTCCCCTCCCGGGAAGGGGGAGAGTGGGGTGTGGGCTCCCGCCCAAACCCCCCTCCCCCACTCCCCTCCCGGGAAGGGGGAGAGTGGGGTGTGGGCTCCCGCCCAAACCCCCCTCCCCCACTCCCCTCCCGGGAAGGGGGAGAGTGGGGTGTGGGCTCCCGCCCAAACCCCCCTCCCCCACTCCCCTCCCGGGAAGGGGGAGAGTGGGGTGTGGGCTCCCGCCCAAACCCCCCTCCCCCACTCCCCTCCCGGGAAGGGGGAGAGTGGGGTGTGGGCTCGGCCCCCCACACCCCAGGGGGAAAAGTTAAAGTGTTTATTCCTTAAGAAAAAACTTGTTTGGTTTTTCTATCTATGTTACCAAACAAAACATTTATGCAAAGTCTTTTCCAGAAAAACCTTCCACTTAAGTCGCTAGCAGATGTTAAGTAAGGGTAGGAAAGGTCTCGATTTATAAACATAAACTAGTAAGATATTTGATAAGTTTTATTTGGTGGTTTAAATGGAGAAGAAGTCGTGATCACTTTTTTTCATATTTACCATTTTTACTAAGACGATAATACACCTTTTTACCTCTAATATTTAGCCTAGCCATTGTATCCAATTTGTCCTGGGACGAGATTACAGTCATCCCAAATAGAAATTGAAGACAAGGGCTATGCAAAAGTTTTGGGGGTAAACAAGGTGCATTATGGTTTCTGTGAAAATGATAACTTTGAAAAAAGTTCTCTTCTCCATCTACACCAACAAATTAAACTGCTCAAAAATCTTACTAGTCTAAATTGAGACCTTACTTACCCTTACTTACCTTCTGCTGGTGACTGCAGTAGCAGGTTTTTCTTGAAAAGTCTCCCCATAAATGTTTTGTATGGCAACATAGACAGAAAAATCAGACAAGTTTTTCCTTAAGGAATAAACTCTCTAACTTTTCTATTTACATTTATCAAATTAAATTTGCAATACTTCTTATATTTAAAATATGTTCTAGAGTAACACAACATTATTGTCCGCAAAATCCTCGAAAGGTTGCGGTAATTTAATGTTTTCTTTTATGGTTTTCGTTCTCTTTGTGGTGTATCTTCTTCAAGGTCAGGGCTCTTGAACTTCATTCAGAAATACATTCTGTCTGAAAGAAATTAAAATAGAAATGAGACGAACTTTGAGGTTAAGAATTCTCTTAAACAATAAATATAGTTCCTTAGTTTTTTATTTCTGAATCTGTGTGTGTAATAGAAAACACTTTGAGCTTGGTTTTAGGATATTACCCTGCTGTACTTTTGCTTACTGGCACATTTTTCTTTTCCAGTTTACAATTCAGGCTCTTTTCAGCTGCTTCTGAAAAGTCCATGAAAAGAAGATGTCAGCATCAGACTTTTGGTAGCATCACTAAGGTAAAACCAATTCAACCTACATTTCTACTTGGCAGATTATTTGTTACAGGTAAACCTTTTCGAGCGTTCTTTTCCCTTCCGTATTGTAGATTTGATTTATTTCAACTGAAGAAAGTCCTCCTGTAATGCGTCTATAGGCAAATGAGGTAGAGTAAAAACATGAAATAGGTTTTTGGGCGTTTTGGTTCTCAGTTAAGTTCACTTATGAGATATTGTGTGAAACGTATAATACTGAAATTAACTGGAAAAATTGGAAAGATTGACGCGGAGACTTTGTGCCTTTGCATGTTATCACCATTCCCAAACTTTAAGGATTGTGAGTGTGGTAAGCAAAATTTATAGAGAAAGACGGATTTAATTATTTCCTTTAGTAAAGAGTAATTACGTAGGCCAAAATGAAGAAACGAAACCTTTGCTAATGCACTTTTCTCTAAGTATTAGCCTTGCATAAAATCGCCTGCGGATACTAGTAGAGATTTCACCACGCAATTAACAAAATCAGTTCCAAATCAGTTTAATTCAATGTTACTGGAAGATTACATTCTAAATCCATGTAACTTGCATGGTAAGCCTGAAAGAAAAAACAAAATGTTGGTAAAATATTTGCTTGTTTATTATATTATACATTTATTTATTTCGACAACTTAATTTTGAGGACATGAAAAAAAATAGCCTAGCGTAGAATAAGCTAGTAAGCAAAACGTATGGGAGATGAGCAAATGGCGAGTAAAACCCAAGAAACCCATTGAAATAAAACACTGATGAAATGATGGTTCGATTTTACTCAAAATTACTCTAATACTTCGATGGCCAAAATGGAAACGTATTGTCAACAAAGAAAAGAGTTCGAGAATTAATAATGTATGAGAATACTTTGTCCTTATTTCAGCTTAACTTTTGCTGTGGTAAAACGTGCTTTTCTCTTTAAAATATAAAAAAATATGGTTATTTCACTTTTTAAAACTAAGAATTTGAAATTTTATAAGTGATAATTTGTTTCACTCAAATGCATCGGGCGACATACTTAATAGAACTCGAAAACGATTCAGTAAATCTTGGATGACCCAGAAATCGAAATTCATTGTTGCAAGTTAAATTTTTTGTTTTATATTTCCTGGTCTAACGTGTTGTATTGGATCCAAATTACGAATGTAAAATTTTTATAGTAACGGAATGAGTAGCGAGATCAGTTCAAATTCTTCTCTATTCTGGTATACAAACAAAAGAAATATAGAAAGAAATACATGTGCCCATTGTGGCTAAGACTTTAATGAAATAGGCCATTTGCAGGATGGCGTCATTTACCACTACGACGAGAATCCTTTTCGTTTTTCTTTTCATATTTAAATTTGGTGATCCCAGCGAGATTTAAATGACAAAAGCCGTAATTTGTACAAGAAAGGAAAACCCTGAAGGATTTTTGTCGTAGTAGTAAGTGATGTCATCGTGCAAATGGCCCATTCTTTTGCAAGAAAGCAGACGAAATCTTGAAAAACGCGTTACATTCTCCTGGGACGATTAATGCATTCATCATTATTTTTTTATAACTGAAATGCAAAGCGAAGACTTTGAAACGTTTTTGATAAATGAATTAACTTAAAGGGATAAGTGGAAATAAAAAAAAAAGCACTCCTGACATTTTTGGAATATGAAAATTCTAACATATATGACGACTTCAAAATTTAAATATAGTGACCAAGAAATCGAAAGATTATGTTGAAAAGTGATCTAACCTTTTTATATCGATCGAATATACTAGTTGCCATAACCTGATTGGTTTTAAACTAGAGAATTTAGTGGTTTTCTGTCTTCAAACATTCTCGACTATAAAATTTCTTTTAACACAAGACAATTTAATAAAATGTGGAAAATGCATGTACGATACGATTCTAACTCTTCTCTGTGTCTAATATACGAAAAAATGAGTGTAGAAAGTTTTAAATGTGCATCAATAAACCAAGCCTGCTGGAGATGGAAGCTTTAGTACGCAAAACACGTCAGTTCACTGAGAATAAGATTTTAATGAAATTCTTATTGAAGATAGCAGACGAAATGTCGAAAAAGATTCCTTCTAATTCAGTGTTCCCACTCGATCTTAAGTCAATTTATACTGGGCTTTATTGGCCCCTTTAAAATATAACGCGAAAACCTTTACGATACAGCCACTGAATTTATTCAAAAAAGTACTCATCGCTTAAACAACAACAAAAACAACATAAGCTTTATTTGCATGACTATTTGAGTTACAGTATTGCAAAAGAAGTGTCATCAGTATGATTTGATAACAAATTATTAATTAAATCGTTACATAATGAAACAAATTTTAACAAATGTGAATTTACAGGAAAATTCTGTGAATTAATTCATCAATTTAATTACCAATTCTGTGCAAGATAGCTGATCAAAATCGACAAAATTTTGTTGGATTTGATTGTAGAAGTTTTACCTTGGGACTGAATACTTTGAACAATGCAAGAGAAAATGAAATTCGTCTTCAATTATACCAGCGTTACAAACAGGGCAGAATCTATCGTTGCGGGTTTCTTCCAGTTAAAATCATGAAATTGTGGTTACTTATATGAATTTTCATTAAGTCTTTCCTACTGGTTGAATTTCTAGTTAAGTCTAGATAACTTGAAATTTTATACTCATGTTTACAAATGCTGTAAAATTGTAGTTTCGTAAAATGATGGATCTATTAAAAATTGAATAACGATGTAATGTGACCTTATTAGACGCCATGTTGTCAATTAATTTTATTTTCTGACCCCATATTTCACCGTTCTAGCCTCTAAAAATTGGTATTAAGTCAAAAAACTAAAATAGGAACGTGTCTAATGAAATCCTTAAGTTGGCAAACATTGAACAGAAAATCTTTAACAATAGCAATGACGTAACGATGAAGTGATATATGATAAAAGAACGAACCGAAAGTATCCGCCATCTTAGACTTGCCATTTTGAATTAATTAATCCTATTTCATTATGATTTTGCATTATTGAGAGAGTCATTGATAATATTAAATTTCATTTGTTTATAAAAGGGTATCTTGGGAAAAAAAACAATCTAGCTTGCTGCTACGAGTAAGATGTAGCCAAATTCTGAAAGAAGTAAACATTATTGTCATTTTGGTTCGTTTTAAACTCTTGTTTTATCTCAAGTAACTGCCTAATAACCTGGGTTGCATTAACAGATAAAATAAATTTGATAACGCAATTTTTTTCAGGCTGTCAAACATTGTTTGCCCTGGCGATGTTGATGTTGAACACGTCAAGGAGACTTACCAATATTTCCAAAGTAATTTTAGGAAAAGTAGCTAAGTTCAATTGGCGGTCATAACTTGAACAGTTTAAAGTTATTAAAGTTAAAGTTGAGCGGGGGCTCTAAAAGCCCTCCAAATTTGAAAAGGCGTAAATGTAGCCAAACTCAAGGCTAGAAAGCAACGCTTTTTCAAAAATTCTTTCACTTCCGATTTGTCCTAGCTGCATGTCGAACGTTTGAGTTCTAGAAGAGTTTTTCAACCTAGAATAGTACATTATCCCACGGAACAAGATTCAAATGTTTGAGATGAAAAAGCGGGTTTTGGAAGAACAAACCAAGAAGGATATTTTCTGAGTAAAACTGGATAAACTGAAATTATTTTGAACGTTAACTTTCCAAATGTATTTTAGATAACTGTTATAAATTAAGCAAACAAAACGAGGTAAAATTAATGATTCCTATAGTATTTGTTCTTGTTTATAAGTTGGAGAAGTGCTTTCAACATATCAATAAAAAAGAAATACTTTCTTATCTTCAGAGGCAACTTATGTTAAAAAAAACTCACTTGAAGCACAAGAAAAATGTAGCTAGCGGTACTTTTTTATTGGTCCAGTTTGTGAATAAAGTGACCAAGAAATCTAAAGATTACGTTGAAAAGTTTGAACTTTTCTTGCTGGACCTAGCGTTTTATACACTGATCGAGTAGACTAGCTGCCATGACGTTATTAGTTTTAAATTAGAGAATTTAGTGCTTCTGCTTTTAAACAATCTCGACCATAAAATTTCTTCCCACATAAGAAGAGTAAACAAAATATGGAAAATACATGTACGATGCCCGATTCTGGAATTCTTTTCTGTGTCTAATATACAAAAAAGAAGAGTGTAGAAAGAAAGAAATGTGCATCAATGAACAAAGCCTGCTAGAGATAAAAGCTCTAGTAGGCAAAACACTTGTTCAGTGAGACTATAAGATTTTAATGAAATTTTTATGAGAGTTAGCAGTCAAAATCAAGAAATTTTTTTTTTAATTTTCAATTGTTCCTACTCCTAACAAGCCAATTCAGACTAGGCTATATATTATCTCCTCTATAACATTAAAAACTTTCACGATAAGGTCATTGCACTGCGTTTCTTTCAGGAGATGTAGAAAAGCGGGTTTCGGCAGAAAAAATCAAAAAGGATGTTTTTTGAGTAAATATGGATAAAATTAAATTAACGTGAACTTAAACGTTCCAAAAAAAAAAAAAAGAAATCACGAAATAAATAGTAACAGCTGTATTTTGACCAAAGTACAATCTATAGAAAACGTTAAATCTCGACTAAACTATAATCGTCTTATTTTAAATAGTTTTCACCTGATTTTTTTCTGCCATGGCACGGAAAAGGTAGTAACGGAAAGGAAAGCTGTTGAAAAATAACGTATTAAACCTGATATCATCCAGAAACGAATACTCTGTTTCGCTGGTTTCGTATTACTACGTCCGTTAATGAATATTTTTGCGCGAGCTTTTTAAAGAATATTTCAGAAAATACATTCCTCATGTTTTTTTTTATAACTTTGCTTCTTTTCTCAAGTTTACTATACTTATAAGAAGCAATCAAAGCTTCTCGGCAGGTGCCCTATTCAATCATGGTAATAAAAGTTTGATTAGTTAAGATCCACGATTACAAGGTTATAGGTACTATAACAGTCCCATAGTTCTGAATCTAACTTTGGAATAAATTATTTTATAAAGAGCTGACCGAGAGATATTAAAACTATCATCAAAAATCATTTTTATGTTATAGTCATCTAGTACATCAACTTTCAATTGATTTCAATCAGTCGATAATAATTTAATACTCAAAAGATATCACACAATCTATCAAATAAACATTTTAAATCAATTCGTCAGGTCGACTTTAGGCGACTTAAGGTGACTTTAGGTCCCACAGTAGGCCTTAAACTGAATGCTCTCTGTAAGAGAGGAAGCTCAATGTGGTTCGGATTTCTCAAAGCAAATTAGATGACGCGTGCAGGCAGACGAAAAACTCAAAGATACTGAAATTGCCTGACACTTATTTTAGGGAACCTAGTTGAAAGCATATGTAAGAAATTTCTAGTTCTTTTTTTTCTGTGTCTAACAATGCGATCAACAAAAGAAAAGAAAGGACATATACGTACATGAACCAAGCCTACACTGAAGAAAAGATGCTCAATATATGTATAATTTCATCCCTGAGACCAAGATTTTAATGAAATTCTTATGCCGAAATCTTAAAAATCTGCCTTACTCTTAAAATGATAGCCTTAAAATATCATTTCAAATTTATACAAAAAGGCCTTTATGAAATAGTACAAAATGCAGTAAAAATAATTAGTTTTATCCAATCGATGGCAATAAATCCTAAATATGATAAAAGAAACATAAAGAAAAATACTTCTTTTGATTTCGACTTTTTGCGACGTTTAAAACTGTTGATCAGTGCAGAGTAACTTTGATTTTGCGGATTTCTTGGATACATTTTAAATAATCTTCTGAAAAAAAAAGGAAAAAAAAGGAAAGCCCTATGGAAGATTTTTTCTGAAAATGTTGTAAATTGCATAACCGTTGATCAGTAAATTAAAAGTGGAAAATTAACAAGATACTTATCCATCCTCCAGGCTTGCGAATAGTCATTATTCAAACTGAAAGACACTTATAATTGAGGACATTTGTACATCTGAAAGGAAGAAATATAACACAAGATTAGCCAACAGTTGCAACCAACTGAGATTGCCAGAAGTTAATGTCTAAAACTCATCATTGGTACACCGAGATGTATACAGTTATTTACCTGGACTTTATTATTGCCAATCAAAGTTGATGTCATCCGTATGAAAAAACTTTACATCTCTGAGATTAATTCTGTGTATACTTCTGTTGGCCCGAAAGAAATAAAAAATACATCTTAACACAAAGTGTTCATTGAACAGGACTCAGTCCCTCAAAAGCTGATAATCGCTAACTATAATTATGTACTTCCTCAACCCCAGTCTTCTAGCTAAACATACACCCCTTATTACAACTGCGTCCCCAGGGAATTACGAAAATCCTCCGAGAATTAATCAAATGCAGAAAAGTGTCAATCAAAAATATAAAGTTCATCATCTGATTGTGGCTTTGCAATTTTATCAGATTCCCAGGACCCTTTGATTGGGGAAGGACCGCAATCCATGTGAAGTGCCATTTAACTGGGCTATTTCTCGTCCAGGCTTTTCAAAATTCGGTAATTTGAAACTTTTAGAACCTAAAATGGCGTTTAAATTCTTATATTTCCAAGTTTCAAATTTTGACCCTTAGTTTATTTGTGATTTGCAAAGTGAATGAGAGAAGAACAAAACATTAGTCAAATTGTCGCAAAATCAATCCAGAAAACTTGAATGCATTATCCTGGCTAGTAACATAATTTGTTACCCAGGGTGAATGAAAAAAAAAAGCGAGTAGAAAAAACAGAGCAAGAACAAAAATGTCTACATCTTTGAAAGTTCTGTCTTCAGTACGAAGTTCTGTATCTCATAAGTCTAGAACTCTAAACTGAAAGTGTTACGAAAAATTGAGCATCATGCACTAAATTTATAAACCGTACGGAAAATATAAATTACCATAGTAATAAGAAATAAGTAAATAGATAAATAAATAAACAAAAACACATAATCATGGCATGCAGACAAAAAATTAAACTTAATTTCTTAATTTAGGTAACTTAGTTGTCTATCGTGTCGTATAGCTTTGTGAAAAGATGCTTTCACTTCCCCCGAAGTTCTTGCTTATTGTTCTAAGTCTACAGCTGTTTCGAGAAAGGTTGTCGGAAAAAGTGCACACGACAATCCCGAAAGGTATTGTGGGTCAGTTTTGAGTTCACTGTTCTTCAAAGAAATTTGAAAGAAGGGTACGAGAGGCTATGGACTATGTTTCCGAGTGCTAAAGCGAAGCAGCAAAAGTAGGTTCGACAGCTACAGTGTCAGAAACAGTGTATTGATCATATCCCATATTACCTTTCGGGATTGTCGCGTGCACTTTTTTCCGACAACCTTTCTCGAAATAGCTGTATATGGCCATAATAAATCATCTGCATACTTTACCCAAGAAATTTAATATGATTAACGTTTTTGGTAATCTACCTTATTTGATTCAACCACCAGTTATTTCAAGCTTTGTCCCCTAAAGTCTAATGAATTTGCGAGCTAGCAATCTAAGTGGTAACAAAATCTTCATTTGATGAGACTATCCTGAGAAAATAACTCAGAATTAAATTTAAGAGTGATCTTAATAGATGTATTTGTGATCTATTGGGCGTGAAAAAAAAAATTATTTTCTGTTGCATATAAACCCAGATTAATTGAGTGCTATGTTTTTCATTTCTGATTTCGAATTCGCTACTATTATAAATATTACAAGAATTAAAAACCAGAAAAACACAGTGTTTGCCAAAGTCGTTTTGTTGTTTTCTTTGAACAATGTTTTTGCCTTCTCAACGAAGTAGATAGTCAAATAAATATATATCTTTTTGTCAGCTTTGTGATTGTTAGAATATTAAATAAGGACAACCAATTTAATGCCAGTCGACTCTATTTCGTCCAAGTTTCCGGTAAAATACTAAAGATAAAATTCTTGTTTGGTTTTTGATGAACACAAAGCGAATTTTTAACCGATATTATAGCAATTAAACTGATCAATTGAAAACAGTCGCAAACATTTCGTAAAATAGTCTCAAAATGGCCTATGACGTCCTTCACATGGTTTGCTTGGGGACCCACCTTAGCTTAGTAAGATTTCCATCGCCAGTTAAGGAACTTTTAGAATTGTTTCTATCAAGAGAGAATGTTCTATATACAAGAATAATCTCGAATTTACCCCATGAAGCTTAAAGGAAGAATTTTTGCCCCAGCTTTTTGGATGTTTGAAGCCCTCCTCCTCCCCTCAACCAATCGTAATACACTTTAGTTTGTTTATTTATTTTCCCATAAAGATTAAAGGAAGAATTTTTTGCTCCTTCTTTTTCGGTGTTTGAGGCCCTTCCTCCTTCCCTCTTCCAATCGTCATACACACTCGAGTTTGTTTTTAATATCCCCATTAAAGGAAGAATTTATGTCCTTGTTTTTCGAGAAGAACGCTCTATCCCTCCCTTCTGTGAAAAAATAGCTTCAAACTCAGGTCTCCCACAAAACATCCAGTGGGTGCTAAGAAATGAACGGTTTAAGCACCCTTGGGAAGAGGGAAAGGTGAATGAAAAGTTAACAATACTTATCTCCACACTCGTCTGTTTCGTGGTGAAAAAAGGACTGACAACTCCTCTAATGACAGTTAGGACCCCGGCAGGACTGTCAGCTCTTAAGATCAACAGGTGAGCGGCAAACTGATTCCTTCAGGATGGTTTAGTCTTCTGTGTCTCAAGTACATATTCTAACGAAAAACAAAGATCAACGATCCTCTCAATGAGTACTGATATATGCAGTAAAAGAATATAAATAAGTGAGTAAATATGAATTATCATTATACTACCGTTAAGGAATTATACCTTGTCATTATCTCTGTTGTTTTGAGGTCAGTTAAGAGGTGCTTTGAACAGCAGATTGGTCAACATATTTTCGGTAGTTTTCTCAGCTAAGTCAGTATAGATTCAAGCAGACCCGAGTACTTTGGGCTTGATTTAAATGATCTATAAATATGGCGCAAAAAATATCGAAGTTCGTACTATCTTTTGAACCCAAATTGTGAAAATTGTATTGCTGTCACTTAGGCGCCGGGTTCACGAAGCATGTTAGTTGTGAATAAAGCTCTTTCCTATGCAGTTTAATGACTCTTTTGGTGCTAAGATCAAAACAGGGCTGCACTACATGCTTGCAATTGTGTAAGATTTTAATGCGTCTAATGCGCAGTCCTTCTAGATATAAAAGAAAACGAAACGTAAAACGCCTTGAATCAGCTTCCTAATTTCGATTGGCGAATTTTTGTTAATTTTTTATCGCATCGCTTTCCAGTTAAATTTAACTTTAATTGCTTGTTCTGTCTCCAGTTGCAAGGAGCCAAGTCAATAAGCAAACAGACCTTCTTAGCTTCTGTTTTGTTTTCTCGATGCAGGTCAAGTGATAATACTCCAGAAAACTGTTTGTTTCAAATAGCTTTATATTCACGAGCATATGTACGCATATTTTATGAAAAGACTCTTGGGGCAAATTCCCCTGGGACCCTCATTAGGAAAACAAAACGTACTAGCTAAAGAGGTCTATCGATGAATACCGTGTAGACAAACCGCAGCCGTGCGCGACAAAATGCTTGCAAAAACGAAATTTCGCATCTTTAGAAAGTTAATCGCTGACATTTCAAAACGAAATGTCAGAGATAGAGTATAGACAATTGGACGAAATTCTGCGAATTTTGTCCTAAAGTCTTTTTCACAGTACTGTGGGTATACATGTATATATATCCTATTAAAAGTTAAGCCTACTTTAGAGTAGACTTACAAGTAGGATATTTGCAAAAAGGACATCTGCTGAAATTAATGTCCTAATGTTCCCAAGTTATATCTCAAGATATATCTTAGGCAGATTTCTTATTAATGGATTAGCCTATTTATATCTTTTGTTCAGTGTTTGCTTTCTTTATTGTAATTTCAGCGGTTTTTCTTAAATTTCCTTGTTTTTTTTGCTTAAAAAGCTAGATTGGTAGCTCTGTTATGTTATCAGAGGGACTTTGAAAGCGATCGAGACTCTAATAAACCATCTCGTCCTTGAAAAAGTCCAGATGCCTAGGAGTGAATTCTAAAATTGTCTGGTTTGAATTCAATGACTTGAAATTTGTTTATGAACCAAGTTTTAAATGAAAAAAAAGTTTTGGAAAATAACAAAAGACCACACAAAAGACGCATATAAGTAAAATTAGACTTTATTGTGCTTTCTTGCATGCAGAGCATCGCAATAAAATGTAAAAATGCGTTATTTATGCCGCATTTTTACGTATTAATTCAATCAAGCCCAGAGTAACGTATCATTACGCGCAGCGGGTTCAAATATTGTCTCCGGCTAAGCCAAAAAAACTATCGAATGAATGTTGACCAATTTTTGCCCAAATTTGCAGCACCTCATAAAATCTCCTAGCCTTATAAACTGTTCACAAGACCCAATTACTTCATTATACTAAATATCAATCCTGTTGGATTCTTTGGCTAAAATTTTAGCTGAATTGATTTAATTTTAAATTTATACGATCATAGCAAAATGCGAATTATTTGATCTTTTTCAACAACTTGTAGAAAGTAGCGCTTCTGAGGGAAACGAAATTCACTTTATTTTGGGAACAGTCAGTTAAAAAAAGCCTGCGGAATATATAAACTCAAATCTTTATGTTTTATACTGACATTCAGAATATTTTTAGAAATAGCCCAGATAAAAATTCACCAATTAATCAAATTAAGTTTTTTTCCGAAACAAGTGCGGCTTTTTTTTCCCCAGTTGTAAAAACAAATTAATAGTCTAGTCTATAATATTAAATGTACTTATCTGTTGGCCTTCTGTTCGCCTGTCGGAACGCACTCTCCAAGGACTCTGTATGTACAGTGTTGAACGGAAGCGAATGGGCGTTCGTTGAATGCGCCATCAGATTTACAGATTCAGTTTCTGTGTGAAAGTAATTAATTTCATTGTTATGTTTAGTCTTCACAGATTTTCCTGGCTGATTCTTATGCACCATTATATTCCATCAAAGTTGGTGAATATTAATTTACCGACCCCGACAAGCACAAAGGGGGACAAATACTCATTTGTTTAATTCTTTAAGGCAAATGTCTTCCATTTTATTCGTACTTTTCTATTGTAAAATGAAATCATAATTAACACCAGATCGGCGCTCTCGATAAGCATCATTTTGAGACCATCATAATCCATGAAAAATGAATTAAAACCCAAGTAAGAAATGTCCATTTCAGTTAGAAAGAAGAACAGAAGCTAGTTTTGGTTACAATGCCGGTACATTTAAATATTTTTTCGCCACAGAAAATGATTTCTCGGAGATTAAGAAACAGATTCTAACTAGAAATACCTAGGAAAAACTTTAAGGTTAAAACTTTTGATTACCTGACATAAAGAGAGACTGGACAGAGTCAAATGAAAGAAACGGAGCAGCAACTCAAGTTTACTTGTACTTGACTATCGTGGGATATAAGAGTTTGGCCGCGAACTTCAGTCAACACGTGCCGCCTTTACTTTATAACAAATTGCAGTTACAGAGACAGGCTCTGATGTATAAACCTCTGAGAGAAATGACTTATTAAGAGAACAAACCTGTGATCGTCTTGACTGATGTAGCACAAATTAATCCACAAGAGGTAAAACCACAGCATTTAGGTCGCCTTTCCAGACGCTACTTTCAATTCTATTACTGGGTGTGTTCCTTGGTTTTATACCTTCTGGTACAAACGTTAAGTTATTCAGCTCAGTCGAGAAACACTTTTCACAGAGTTAAAAAAAAAAACGAAAGGAAGTGTTACTTCATGATTGTTCCTAGAAATATGTAAAACCCCACCTCGCAACCTGTTGTTTTCGGCTTGTCGGAATTTGCTACACTGTTTTAATTTGTACAATGTAATTAATCCTCTACGATTGGAATTTGGTAGGTCATTGCATAATGCGCACACAGAATTTCGCAAGCAGGCACATTGCCACCCTTATTTTTCATGGTATTAAGAAGAGAACGGTGTTTTCTCTGTCCAGATTGCGGTGGCGGTGCTAGTTTTGTCACGCTTGCTTCCTTCACAGATCAATCCTTACTGTTAGGAGAACAAATAATGCTACTCTTGAGGAAATTTTCTCTTCTTTTTTCTTCTATGACATAGCGAGGGCAAAACAAGATGCATTTTGGTTGGGTTTTGAATAAAAACGCCTCTACCCGTTGATGAATCGTATAATTTTCGCCCTTGGGGAAAATGCCAACATGAGGTGAGAAAAGATCATCATCATTTGTTTTCCTCTTTAGCTTGTCCGGGGTGTAACACAAACGCTGATTTATTTTAGCCTGGACAAAAAAGTCTGAAAAATCTGAATGCATTTTATTAATGATACTCGATGAGCAGGGAAGCTTTTAACGTTTAGAACCACAGACCATGCAAAAAAAAACAACAAACAATCGTCTCAAACCCTGCAACAACCGCAGAATGTGCTTTTGACCAGCCAGAGATTATAAAAGCATCGAAGAAGGCCATGATTTACAACATGTCTGTCTGTCATTCACATCAGAAAAAACTTGAGATGACATATTTAACTAAAACCGAGCTCAACAAGCTCAGAATATTTAACAGGGATCGGATTCTGCAATATAATGAACAGAATTGTTAACCCCTATTAAGACGTAGCCAGCGCAACGGAATTTTGAACCATCAGGTTTCCGTAGCATTTCCGAATTGCGGAAACACCTTATTTCACCCTGTGTATAATTAGTACAAACACTTATTCAAATGTTGAATTTTGTGTGACAAAAGAACAGAGACATGACTGTTGCTAGTACGTCAATAAGTGTGGTTTCATAGGGCATAATTCTCAGGTTTATTAACATCAGTTTATGCTACCATAAACATGAATTTATCTTTATTTTTTAGCAATTCGTTGAAATTTAGTAAAACTTCGCTATCTTGCTGACATGCTTTCTACGTTTTGGAAAGAAAAATTGTTTGAATGGCTTACCCACTGAATGTCACTCTTTTTTATTGTAATGCAGCATTTTTTAAAGAAAATACAAGACAAGACTAATAAACGCTAGTGGAAAAATTTGGCGGTGACATTGCTCAAACCGATTCTTTAAAAAACCGTCAACTAGTCGATCTGTACTCTGATTGACTGCATTTTCTATGACATGGTTTAATTGAACTGATGTAAAATAGTGTTAATTCCAAATTCTTTTGGAAATAAAGTTTATGCTTTCAGGGGGGATCTTTATCCACCCCATGACTTGTGTTCATTATACACACTTTAGATTACCCTTCTTTCCTTTTTTATTGCCTTCGAAATGCCTCAGTTCATGGTCAAAATTTGTTAAGTGGTTAGTTTTCCTTTAAAGTGAACTGATGCTGTGTCGGTGGCGGAGTGGAAATTGGAAAATTGTTCAGTCAACTAGGTTGACATTGTCACCTCAAAAAGATGGCGTTTCGAACGTTCATCCCTCATCAGAAAGAATACTATCAGTATACCGAAAACACTCGCAAATTTGGTTATTTGGAAGTAATGCAAATTTTGTCCAAAAGTAAATATTTGCACAAGTTACATGAGTAAAACGCGCGCGAAAGTTTTTGGATGTAGTTTGGGTAAACGTTGGAAAACAGTGATGTATACATATAGATTTGCAACATGTTTGCTTAGATTTTTTCAGAAAGCAAACATTATTTTTCCACAGAGAGCAAATCTGGAGTAAATGTACACCGGATTTGTTGATTTGTGGAGGTATCAAATACGAAGCAAATGTAAAGTAGATTTCAGGTTTACGTCGTATTTGTACGCAATTTCAACGGAATAAACATCTGTGTTTGCATCATAATTACTTCTGGTGATAATTTTGGTCAAATTTAGAGGGCTAAATTTGCACCATATTTACTTCTGTTGCAAACCTGTTTAAATCCGTTTTTTCGTGCAGTGCCAGCTGCACTGAGATGATACGTCAAACTGTCGCAGCTGATAATCTGCAGTAAGCAATTTAGAATAAGCGTCAAACGTTTCTGCTCTTTTCATATAGTTTCACGTAGGTGTTTTTGCGTTATTATATCCTTTGGGTTAGTATTATGCCTCTTCCAAGTTTATTTTGTGTAGCAGTCAGAGCAGTTGTATAAGTTGTGGTTCAATTTTATCCTTGGTTGAAATTTTATTTTCCTTTGTTTTGGGGTATGGTAATGTATGATAATAAGTTTGAAACAAAGGAAAAAAAAAATTTAAATCAAGAATAAAATTAAACTACAAAATATATAAGATCTTATTATCAGATCCCAAGCGCCAACTGAACCCAACTGGGTGGAGATTTTTGTATAACTTCTGTCCATTTGTTTGTTATGACGATTCATGATCATTACATGATGGAGTAACTGGTCCGCTGATGAATAAATCGCTTTTCAGCTTGCTTCTTTACTTTTTCCTGCGAAGGTAAAGGATAGAAAAAGTTCAGTTAAAAGGAGCACTTTAGAGGAAAAATGCCCTTGCCAGCCAGAGTAGGGAGACCTCATGAGGTAAGTAAACGTTTATTAACCCTTTTTATCTCCACCGTTGGTTTTTACCGCAATATATATTATAAAAGAGGATCAGTGACACGGCTGTTTATGGTCGGTACTGCTAAAACTAAATTTGCTCTTTATTTACCATAGTATTACATTCATTCATTTGTACACACATAACCTGTTACATTACTACAAGGCAGGAGATCCAGAAAGCTAAATTAGGAAAAGGTTTATGAGTATAAACTAAGGATATAAACTACAGGTACTTATGCATCAGTCAATTCCAGCTGCACCAGAACACCTCGTCCCCCAACACCCCCCCCCCCCCCCCCCCCACACCCTCAGGTGTGGCCCTGGGGTTGGCAAAGGCCTCACCTCCGGGCAGGGCAAAATTAACTGATGCCCCACCCCCGGGATGACAAGGCAGTAATGGCGGGCTGAACACAGCTGGCATTGACTGATGCATTAATGATGAACAGAATTTCACTAGAGAATGACTGTTTTAATGGTTTTAAGCATATCAAGACTCGTCTTTATGAACTGTTTCAGGAAATTTTTTCCTCTTGGTAAAGTGACAGTTTTATTTTCTTATGGAATGTTTTGAATGCCTAATATACATGTATAAATATAACCTGAAGAGCTGCCAATTCTTGGCTTACAATTACGTTTCAAGGCTTCCATGTTGAGGGTCAAAACTATAGAATTTTTTCTTGAAGAATTTAAATGAACATAGAGTTCAGTTCCCAGAGGAGAGAAATTCTTTTGTTCTTGACCACCAACATGGCCGCCGTGACGTCACTTGCAAACCAGCAATGACAGTTGTTCATCAGACAACAGTGAACTCACACAACAGGATGGCAGAGGGAAGAAGATGGCAAACCTTGTGTGAAAAGAGTGACAATAATTATGTTAAAAAAAAAATGCCAAACTTCACCTTTCATTAAGCAGATCTTTTGGTAAAAAAAACAGAAGACATTAATGCTATAAAGTGAAAATCATGACAAAACACACAAGTGATAGCCCTGTCACACACAAATGTTTTGCTGTCCCCTTCTTTCTGCCATCTGTTGCATAAGCTCACTGATTTTTTCTGGTAAAATCCTAGCTATGCTCAAATACGATGACCAGACAAATTAAACGCAATGATTTTTAAATTCCTTAATTTGGCTTTTTACCTTCAAAACCCTCCTTATTTTCCTGAAACATATCTTTAAGTTTATTTTTGTCACAGCTCAACCAGCTTCAAATGGCATTTTCTGGCAGAATTTAAGGATAAGTGAGAAAATGTTATCGCTCACATGGCATAGTGGTATAAGATTTAGAGTCTCTTGGCAAGCAAGTGACCTTGGGTTCTAGTCTAAATTGTGTCGTTGTTGTCTTTCTTTCCCTTATTTTTTCCTTTGGCCCATTTTCCCTTTATTCCTGCTGCTGTTTGACCCTTAACCAGAGCTTTATTCTTAAGATACTGCAAAATTAATTCACATAATTTTTGTAGTCTGTAATAGTACATTGCGTTATTAAATTTTCTCGTCATAGAATCCAGCTGTAGAACCCATGCAAGTTGATGTATCTCCAGAGAGTGACAACACTCCTCATGAAGATAATTTTATAATTGAGTCTGCAACTTTGGTGAGTACCTGTGTTGGGACTACATGGTGTGTAGTACAGTACAACTGAGAAAGTACGTACATGAGCGGTCAGTATAAAACACCGACTGCAGACCGCGGACTGCGGACTGGGTATAAAATACGGACTACGGACTACTTTGGTAAAAACAGTGCTAATTGATTCTAGGTAAGGAAAATAAGATCAAAAGATCGCTAAACAGCAAGGCACTTGAGTTAAAGTTGTAAATACTCCTATAAATTCTTGGTGGAGGTGTGCTGCCCGGTTCTCTGAATCATAAGCCTGACCAAAATGCTATTTTCTTCACCCATATTTAGACCTGGTCTCGGTCTCTAACAATCATGAAAGGGGTCAGGACGCAGGGGTTCTCCCTTATATAAGCCATATAGGTATGACTTGTACTGCCAAAAGGGTAGGGTTTTTGGGCCTTTTTGGTCAAAAAACCCTTTGCCCGTTTTGGTCTGGAATCGGGTATGGTTTTCGAGGGAATTACGGGAGCGTACACGAATGGACATATTTATCGTTTCAATTCCAAACGAATGAGAACGAAATAGAAATATGCGAATTCGAAATGCATCTGGAGAATTTTTTTTGTTTACGCTCTAACTTGGCAGTGATGACATAATTTCTGCCTAATTAGACCTAACCCGTTCCAAGCTCCCAGATAGCTGGGTCTGCTGCAATGAAAAAGCGCGAACACGAAAATAAAACGGGAGAAAACTGGGGGGTCTCCCCAACTATCTGAGAGCCTGAACAGGCTAGCCTCCCACATAGACATTCCTAGAGGTTTGTCACGCCTTCCTGGCAGGAACGCGTGACAAAACCCTAGGAACGTCGGCGTAGGAGGCTAGGAACAGGCTAAATTAGGACAGGTACGACAATGGGTATGGATTTTAGAGATCTTGTCTGAAAACGGGTGTGGAAAATGACATTTTTTTGGATTGAAATAAGGTCAGCATTTGGAATTCCCAGTAGTACCCCCCTCCGGGGGTCAGGAGCAGGGTGTAAATCATGTCATCATAATCATCGCTTAGAATATAACATTGGATGATTCATTTTGGTTATTATTCACGTATGTGAGTAATCCCTCCCCGCTAAATACTGCTTTTGTACATCGTGGAATGCCCCTACATTGACCTTCTCATTTGAGTTCTTCATTCAGTCCTCATATTCCCAAGGCTTTATTTGAAACGGAATTGTAGCATCTATAAGAATTTACTGATCTGACTAACACCAATACTATTTTTTTTATTTGGTGCTTCTTATTGGTTTAAAACTGTAAATTGAAATCTCTTCTGACTCCTTTTTTATAAAATTCAGAGTGTAATTTCAGTTGCCTTGAGTACCGGCATAACTTCCTGGTCCGTGCCGGGAGAATAGACTACGTGAACAGCTAAAAGATGTTAAAGCTGGGACTACTGGTTTTGCCAGTCCGCTTTCCATTTCTCTCAGTTTTACCTTTCTAAAGCTGTTTTTATATACATAGTCCGGAGTCCGCATTTTATACCTAGTCCGTGTTTTATACCTAGTATGAGTCCATGGTCCACAGTCTGCAGTCTGTGTTTTATACTGACCGCATACATGAGTGCTAGTGCAGCTAAAGACAGTAATCTGTCTAAGATGGGCACTGTTCAAGTTGTTGAGCTGAGACTGGAGAAATGTTCGTTGTTGTTGTTGTTAAAAACACTGCCACCCCAAGACTTTTGTCCCTAATTGTTGGTGTGTCCAATCTAGGGAAAAGAAAAGTTATTATTTCGTTCTTTATGTTACTGTAATGCAAGACAAGTTCAATGCTTTTTGCAGTCACCCTCTGGTGACCTAAAATATTAAAATACCGTATTTATTCGATTAACCGCCCTGGGCGCTTATTAAATTTTTGGACCTTGAGAGTGGGCGCTAATTCGAGGTGGGCGCTTATTCGAGGCTGGGTGCTTATTAATTATTAAATTTTCAACATTTTCAGCAAGTGTAGCATGTTTATTTTGCAACAAAACAATAAATAGTAAAAACAAAACGCAAAGATTTAACAAAGCAAGGTTTCTGTAAAATACTTTGAAGAAAACTCCATCTTCTGGGAAGTCTCTTATTAGTACTTATTCAATTTTTGGAGGGTGTGAGGGGAAAGGAGGTGGGGTGGGGGTGGGCACTTATTCGAGGCTGGGCGCTTATTAACTTTTTCTGCCTTTAGGATGGGCGCTAATTTGAGGTTGGGCGCTTATTCGAATAAATATGGTAATGTTCACCAACTGTATGTATAACTATAACATCATCTGATTGTTGGCCAAGTTCTAACTTGTCTTTGACCAAAGTGACTGCCAAGGAAAGCTGTCACAATTCAAGAGGATTACATGTACAGTACTCAAGGTTTTAATACTGAGATAACCAGGGTGAAGCTTAGATATATCTTTTGCAAATATTAATCTTATGTTAACTTCAGTAGCCTGCATAGCAGGTGTTTCTAATCCAGTTATTGCGCGTAAGTAAGAGCAGGAGCAAAAAAAATGGAAGGGGAGGGGAGAAGAGGAAACGCTTGCCCGCAAACCCCATGATTCTGGAAAATGCCCCTTGATATTTCACAGTTCAGTTCATTTGTAAATTGACAGCTCATCAAGATAGACGCCAGTATAACGAATAGTCTGAGCAGATTACCAGATTTGTAAAATTTACTTTGTTCTCTAATAAATCACGCTCTGCGCAATTGCAAAAATTGCAATAAAGAAGCTTTACGATAAAAGAAGGTTGAAACTCTGAGCGATTGCTGTTGAATTTCTTGTTGTTTTTTTATTGTCAAGTTAAATTTGGAACTTTGTGTGACTTATCTCATCTGAGACCTTGTCAAAAAATCGCAAAGAAATGATTTGTCCAGAACAATTCACTCTGCCAGCTATGAGTTTTGCAGAGCGGCTGCAATCCGACCTCTCGACCGGGCCTGGGGTTTGTGGTAAATCATTTCCTTCTCTCCCCTACTCCTCCCCTGTCATTCCTCTTTTTTGCTCTTGTCCCAACTTTCTCGATGAACTCGCACAAAATGCTTGCTATGCAGGCTATAACTACAGAAGACTATAAACACAAATTAAACAGCAAGAATGGATTAGAAAATGACACTGGCACATAATATTTTCCAACTTGCCATGGCAGACAAAATGGTCACAGTTTTTGTCGCTGAGTCATTTTTAAAAATTTAAATTGTTGTCTTTCTTGAATTTTAATGTTTGATCAATTTTATTTAGGGTAAAACAGAACTTATAGCTACATATTTGCACTTCAACTTTTGTTATTCCAGGATCTTGATGTTTATGCTTCTAATTACACTGGCCTCACAAAGCTTAGCAGATTACTCTTTGTTGCCAAGCATTGTCCTGCCCTTGAAGTTGATGCCCTGAGGTAAAACAATAGCTAATTTATTATAATTCCTTTAAATTAATATATTTTTTATATACAATGTAATAACACTAAATGTAAATAAACCAATAATAATTTACAGTTATTTGTAATTTGTTATGCATGACTTGATCTTATCAACCCCACCAGGCCTGTAATCCTTTCTTTAAACTTTCACAAATAGTGGGTTACAGTGGTGACTGAATTGATTCAATTTGTTTTGATCCAGGTTTCATTGGCCTTGTTCTCAAACATACAGGTGTTGGAGGATGTTGGTACACTGTACTCAGTTGACACTATTAACCAATACATCAGGCAAAACTATCCAGACTAGAACCCATATTCTGTAACTTGACTAGTATTAAAGCTGAGAGCTTTGTTTTATTAGCACTCACTGCCCCCCTGCAGGTACCTTACCTTTGCTCTTTGGCTATTAGGAAATGTTATTTTTTTCATAGAAATTACAAGTTGGGCACCCTTGATCTCACAGACTCATATATAGCACTGGGCTGATCCCTTCAGTTTCTCTCAGAGCACAGCCCTGAACCTTTTTTCTCAATGGTTTTGGTGGAAATTTGATTATAAATAAAATGAAAGAAGATCTTTTTATGTATATTTTGCTTTGGCAAAAGGAAGTACTGTAGAGTTGTTGATTGTAATAACATGAATTAACTTTCAGGATAGCCTTGAATTACGTCAAACAAACATTCAATGTGCAGTTATACCAGGAGATCATCACAAGAATGACTGAAGCCTGGTTAGTATGACAGGCTACTTTGAATTCACTTACTTCTATGTAGAATTAAAATGTTAACGTTATCTCCTGAAATTATTCTTGTAAACATGTACATACAGTATGTGACAAAATTATGTTGTTGTTTTATACTCAAGCTGAACAGTGAAAATCTTTAGATTTCTTTTTACCTGGAAAGTGGACTTAGTTTTAAAGAAAGAGTGCTAAAGGAACTGAAGTACATAGAATTATAATCATTATTATTATTATCATAATGTTAAAATGTTTCTTGTCTTCAGCTCTCGCAGTGAACTTGATCCTCCTCCCATGGACACAACGTGGATGGAGACTACAAGCAAGAAAGCTGCATTAAAGGTACTAAACTAATGCAAGCCTGGCAAGGCTGTCTTCCAGTTCAGTCTTCCCCATCACCGTCTATTTCAGTATTTATACAACCCGTAAATATGACAAAAACAAATAAATAAATCAAACCAAGATGAGCACCTGTCTGTACTTTAATTACATGTAGCTGTTGTGAGAAAAATTCATATTCCCTTAGCTTGCTGGCTTATTATACGGTACATAAATAATCGGTTACTGACAATCTTCATCTCAATATGCTGATTAAAATAAAACCAGAGGGACATCTGCACGGTGTATGCCACCATTATCAGGGCCAGTTTGTTCAAAGCTAGGTTAAGATAACTCACGGTTAGTGCAAAATTTGAATTCAGATACGAAAGCTTAAAAAGGACATCAGTTTAATTCTTTTTGCATAAGTATAATTTGTTAATTGAATGCCCTAAAATAAATGAGAAAATTATCCTGGGAAATGCTTTTGAAACCGGAATTAAAATTTAACCCCGGGTTAGCGCTAATCGGCCTTCGAACAACTGGGTTCAGATCTGTAATTTCCATTTTTTTAAGTTGTTGTTGTTGTTTTTAAATCACCCTTCTACCACTTGTATACTGTAATAATATAAAGTGTACACTTTGTGTCTTTTAGTAAAAGACAATAATATTGAAATTGATGCCTTGTTAGTGTGAGAGCAAGCTCTCTGCTGTACAAAGAAGAGTATTGCAACACGTAAACTTAAATTTTTCATTTTAAAATAATTTTTCTGTACTTTATAGCTCGAGAAGCTGGATACAGATTTGAAAAACTATAAGAGCAACTCCATCAAGGAAAGCATCAGGTAATTGTAAAATATAAATACATTTTATCAAGAAATTACTAATACAGTGTACATGTGTTTTCTTGATTTCAGGTAAAAGGTGATTTAAACTAGCCCTACCTTACTTTTCTTTTGTCTCATAATTTGTAACAAATGTTTCCTAAAACGCACAGTAATTGCATAAGTCATTGCAGTCATTTTATTATCACAAGTTCTATCGCTTCATTATTTTGTTATTTTATCCTAATTCAAGGAACATTTTGTTTGCATAATTACCATTCGTTAAATTTCTTCTGCTTGTAGACGTGGGCATGATGATCTTGGGGACCACTTCTTTGAATGTGGAGACTTAAAGTTAGTACCATGGTTACAAAAAACAAAGAAAACATAATTATAGTTATCGAAATGATAATTTTTAACATGAATATGTAGAGGTATGTTTTGTTTCTTTTTGCTATTCTAGAGTCATCTGACTCTAGAATGATCTCCAAACTTAATAAATTTAACTTCCCAAATAATATTTGGAGGTCAAAGTTTTCCTTAATACCTGACTATAAAAACTTAGTATATTAACTTGCAAGTAAGTTACTTTATTTAACCAGAGTATCACATTCAGCTGCAAGGCTGGTTTCCAAGGGAGCCCTGGTGAAAAAAGATGTGTACAATTTAAATAGTTGAAAGGAGAAAATTCTTTGGGTAAAATAAAAAGAATCTCAAGAAACCTGAATCAGTATTTGCTGGATGAAAGTTACAATATTATTATATAATGAAAGTCTAGTTACAGAGTAAGTCAATAAACAAAGTGTGTGTTTAATAAACAATAGGAAATAAACGCTATAAGGTTTCATATTTTGAAACTGTCTTTGTTTTGTTGTTCACTATAAACAGCAATGCATTAAAGTGTTACTCCAGAGCAAGAGACTACTGTATGAGTGCAAAACAAGTTGTTAATATGTGTGTTAATGTAATCAAGGTAAGCATAATTTCTTACTAACATGTTGTACAGAAAGTTTATCTATTTTATTTTTCCATAGGAGTTTGAGTGGTAGACCTAATGTATTAGTGTTCAGTTAAAAGTGCAGATTACTTAAGTTCAAGGAAAGTAATTTGCCAGCATTGCTTCTCTACCTGGCAGCAATGCTGGGTCATTACAGTCAGCACCATGTCAGTGGACTGGTGCCCAGGGTTCCCAGGCCCTCTCTTCTTTCCATTCCCTGCAGTGGTAGAAAAATGTAGAATTATTATCTTTGGTTTGTACTTGGCAGGTCAGCATTCATCTGGGCAACTGGTCACATGTGTTAAATTATGTCAACAAGGCTGAAAATACTTCTGAATTGGCTGAGGTAAGTACATTGTATCAGCTGGTTATAGCTGATTCAACAGGCAGGCAGCTTGTTCCAAAGCAAATGGAGGCATCTACCACTGCAGTAGGTAATAATAAGTTGGTGGAAGTAGGATGACAACAGTCTGTTCTGCCATTTCAATGTATTTAATGCATATTTTTCTATCTACTTGTGTAATACATGCTGTAAGCTATAATTATGATTTAAGTTATAATAATGATAATTATTTATTCATTTTATCCTCAGCAACTTTTTTCTGATTTTTTCGTATTTACATCTTTTTATTTATTTATTTAATATTAATTTTGTGCTTGTTTATGTCACATTTTTTGACAAAGTTATATCTAGTTTGTTGTGTCATACATTATTCACAGCAAAAAGACAGACGTCCAAACTTGGTGACCCTCACAAGGCTGAAATGTGCAGCAGGTATCACATAACTTAGAAATCATCTATTAATATTTACTTTGTTTAGTCCGAACACGCTTGTATCTGTTTAGATGCCCAGTGCCATTCTCATGTTGAAAGTGCAAATGTAAGCTAAGTATGGCATTCATATTGTGTTCTTGGGACAAGGAAAGGTTCGGTGTACTGATAATTTTTCTACTCTAAAAGGCTAACAGTGGTCCCCACATTTTTTCTCACTTATGGAGCTTGTGAACGCAGAGGAGTCACGACCGGAAATACAGATACGTCTGCGTTCACTGGCTACGAGTATAGTTTGGCCAGCATCAAGTACAAACAAGCATGAAAATTTTAGCCCGCAAGGAAAATGACATGCGCAGGTGGCGATTTTCACCCGCGCGCATTTGAGTATTCATTCTTGTTCCCAGAGCTTCGATCCTTTTGGTCAGCGGCGGGGATCGAAGCTCTGGGAACGAGAATCTTGAGTATTTTGCTCGCTCCAGATTCCTTGAGGAAAATTAAGGACTACTCGTAATATAGACCCCGCCCAAAACACAGTCAGGAGAGAGGCTCAAAGACAGGATTCAAAAATAGTTTGAGACCAACTGCATCAGTGACCTTTTAGCTCCACCATGTATTGTTATCTCGATTCACCAAGATAGATACTTAGAAAAATAAATAAATAAATAAACTTTAAATCTTCCAAACCAACATACGACTTTCCTTTTCTATATTTTGATATTGCTATAAAGCACAATCATTTGTATCCGTAGGTCTGGCTGAACTTGCTACCAGAAAATACAAATCAGCTGCCAAGAATTTCTTGCAGGCATCCTTTGACAACTGTGAATGCCCTGAGGTCAGTGAAATACGCTATATCATGAGAACATACATTTGCTGCCAATCTTTATATTTTATTTACTGAACAATGAATGTACAGTACCGCGAAAGTAAGTTTCCTGGAAACTTACTTTTGCGGTATTGTACATTGGAGTCCACCCACTCGCGAGACGCGAATCGCGTCGCACGCTGCGCGATTCTCGTCTCGCGGGAAACTAGACGCGACTGATAACTTACTTTTGAGCGGTACTGTAGTGCTTACAGACCACAAGTAGTCCCTTCTATTTCTCTCAGGGATGGATATCAGAGTAAGCGAGAACCGGAAAGCACGGGCCGGGAATGGCCTCCCTCCTAAGAGGTGCTAAAAGTCCGGACAGTCAGTACTTTCCCGCGCTTCTTGCTCTACTTCAGTTCCCTGAGAAAAGATTTGGGACATCTATATCTTTTCGTTGCTGTCTATACAGCTATAGTTCTAATTTTTCCGTAATATTGTTGATAAATACCTAGCCTGCGAATATCCAGCCCGTCGTTACGAGACCTATTTTATTTGCCAACGCCGGACTCTGGTGGTTTCGCGAAACATGATCTTGTAAATTTTGGTCTTAAAGGGTAATCCAGTGATGTCTAATGTATTTTACATTTAGATTGGTGAAATTATAATAACTTTTTTGGTTACGTGATGTATAGGTTAGAAACAGATAAACTTTCTTTCCGGCTTTTTTAAATGGTATATATAAATTCATCGCTGACTTTTCTAGGTTTTTCTAGCTGTATAGTGAGTGGTACTGGCATGTTTAACCTTCATTCAACAGATTATTTCGCCAAATAACGTCGCTGTTTATGGAGGACTTTGTGCCCTTGCTTCGTTCGACAGACAAGAGCTTCAAAAGAAAGTCTTATCCAGCAGGTAAAATGTAGTACTGGCTGAGCTATGTTTTGTTCAAACATCAGTTACAATTCTAGTAAGAAAGACATACAGTATCACATACTATAAGGTCGAGGATCAGCGAAAAGGCTGGAATTGTAATTGTGTTACGAATCACTTTTTTTAATGATAAAGATGAACGACACTCCAGTCTCTGTTTTTCCTTGTCTTTCAATTTTCGGGTTACAACCTATAGTGTTTTTTTGCGGGGAGTGAGGAAGCACAGAAGATGCCATGATATATTTGCGGCGTTCAGCATATTGCAAATTTGCTTTTTTTCAGAACTGAAGGTTTGTGTGTTTGTTCCCAAGTAAAGAACTAAAGACAGTAGTTTTGTTGGTGTATTTTTAGTTCCTTTAAGCTGTTCTTGGAGCTAGAGCCACAGTTAAGAGATGTGTTGTACAAGTTTCATGAGTCACAGTATGCAGCTTGTCTAAAACTACTGGATGAAATGAAGGTACGTCTGCATTAACTTGAAGCCTTCTTGTCCAAATTATTTTGATCAGAAACAATCTTGTTCACAAATTGCGAGAGGCCAGCGAAATGATCACTTAAGATGAATTTACCGTTTTTCAGGTGATTTATGCAATATAAATCATGGATAAATGCTGGTTTTGACTAGCGACTGAGTTGGAGTCTTATTAGAAGCGCGGAGAGTCATGATCTAGTGCAAATTGTCGAAGTTGCAAGCAAAAGTGGAAGAACTAAACCAATCACAAAGCATGGGAACGAGCATTTTGATTGGTTTAGTTATTTTTCTTCTACCTGGGACTCCGACAATCTAGTTTTTACTGGATCATAAGCAACAAATTAAGCGGAGTTGTGGTACAATAGTGCATGGTATCGGTGAACACATTCTTTTGATTAATGTCACAAATGATAGGGCCATTTATACCAGGAAAAATAAGACGCGAACTGTACCATTTATACGAGCATGTCTTATCTAAGACGGGAACAGCTCGTATAAATGGTTTGCGTCTTATTTCTGTTCTTGACTTGTTTTCATGTGAATCGGCAATCCAACGTGGCGCGCCAAAAATTAACGCATGCATACTATGCGTTCGCGTCTTATGTAACACGCGAAGGTCATTTGTACGAAATTTTTCTCGTCTTAGCTAAGACGCGTCTTATCTCGACTTTCAAAATCATAGCAACTTCAGGGACTACAGGGCGAAGCCTAGCCTCCCACACAGGCGTTTTTAGGGGAGCTCGTTTTTCATCCCTCCCCTCCTCTTGCGGGGAGGGATGAAAGACGAGCTCCCCTAAAAATGCCTTGCCGAGCGCTTGCTTGCCCGAATACACCTTGTGCTAGTCTTTGAAAAGATCAGGACAGATGTCAAAATCGTGATTTTTATTATCCCGATCGTATATTGGTCGGGACTCGGTATTTCCAAACAAATACCGGGAGAATCCCGACAAGATCAGGATGGTTGGACACCTCTTTTTGTCGAGTAGTAACCTGAATGTTTGTTAATATTTTTTCTTACTTCGCAGGACAACTTCATGTTGGACATGTATCTTGCGCCACATATCAACACGTTATACAGTCAAATCAGAAACAGAGCTTTGGTGCAGGTACCCTAGCATTTTGATGTTTCGTTTGCTCAGTGCTTCTTGGCTCCATTTTAGTCAGCAGTTTTGAACCTTACCTTGCAGGGCACTTTGCAAGAAACCCTGATACGGAGACAGAATTTCTTCGCCTCTCATTTTGACTTGTTCACATTTTGAGAACGTTCTCTGAAAATTGTTATACGAAACCCGAAAAATTACGAATCGTTTAATCAGTTTCCTTGAAGGCAACAGTCGGTTTGCCGAAAGCCCGGATTCTGTTAAAAGAAAGTCACGATATGTTTGCCTGGCGGAGGCTTTAATCATTTTAAAGGGCTGAAAATCTTGCAGTGATTGATTTCAAAGCCAACAGTATTACGGTATGTGTTTGTACAGGGGCACCCAACGCCTGTTTTCTGTAAAATATCTTGTTCGGAGAAGCAAATATTGCCTAGAATTTTCCAGTACTTAAGGACAGTTAAAACTTTCTAGATGACCGTTCCGTTCATGTATCGTTTTCGAAGCTTATTTAATAAATTCCCTACGATTTTCTGAAGTTTAATTTTCACATTTTTTCCCCTCAAGTCAGGATATTTTTCGTAGAAAAAAGGAAAAAAAAAATTCCCAAGCGAGGCTAAAAAGTTCTTATAAAAATGGTGCTAATTGGAAAATTAGGCTACTCGGGCTCTTAAACAGGTTTTTATTTTTAAAAATAAATAAGGTGATTGTCATTGGTGGGTGTGGCCTATTTCGGGCCTATTAGTATTTTTGGTATTGCATGCATAATGTTGTAAAAATCCCTTTAATCCAAGCCATTTATGAAGTTTATACAAAGCTATGTAGGTTAAACAGAACAAAAACAACATCAGAACATGATACTGTGTTGCTGCTGGGCCAAACATGGTAGTGGATTTCTCAAAATAAGAACCTGTTTCAAAATTGTTGGCTAAAACAGGTTCTTATTTAATAGAGTTCTACATGGAAAATCTTAGCCTTACAGGTTCTTAAAATCTAGGTTTTTACTGGACTCTGGATAGCCTAAAAAGTGTTTTCAAGATGTATTTAGGATGAAACCGTCGATAGGTGCCCCTGTTTATAGTATTTATTCCTTTTTAGTACTTCAGTCCTTATGTGTCAGCGGACATGGAGAAGATGGCGCATGCGTTCAACACAACAGTGTCAAACTTGGAAGACGAACTGTCAAACTTGATACTTGAGGGTCAAATACAGGCCAGAATTGACTCACATAACAAGGTATAATCGTTTTATTAATTGTTCTGTCAGAAAACCAGATTTTGTCTTTACCATTTTTATTTTATTTATTGCTGGCGAGAATGCGAGCCAGCACACCGTTCTCTACAGTAGGGGGAAAAGCGGCATTTACTTCGTGTACCGGACATAGATGACGTAAAACAAGAGAACAAAAACCATGAAACAATACCAGGCATAATTTTCCCTGAACAGAAAACAAAGAGGTCTTTTGTTTTACGTCATCTGTGTCCGGTACACGAAGTTCTGACGAAAAAACCAAAATTTGTCGGATGTAAGATCAGAGTCATGCGCAGTTGATTAGTTTTCTTATTATTTGGGGTATTCACTCCTTTGCAATGACGCACGTGGACGAGAGATTTCGCGGATTTTTATTTTCTAGATGTCTCTATTTGCTAGTGGAAGTATTCATTAATGTCTCGATCCAGAGCGTTTTAGTGATGAATCGCGAGGATGACGAGAGATTTATATGTGTTTGTGTGTTTGCTGGCTACTGGAGGTGCGAAGATGTCGATCAAATCCTCCTTCGTGGAGATTGTTTTCTCTCTGGGCACTCAGCAGGAGTAAACAGTCGACTCTAGCTTGCTGGTCTCGGGAGAAAAGAGAAGAAAGGTGCGAGGCAAACCAGCTTTGCGTCTAAAGCGACTTCGGTACCAGATGCAATTAATTGAAGTACTCTTCGCCCGTTAAGGCGTTAAATTCGATCGTTGTGTAAACATTTCTGCCCGTGGAGGTGAACAATTTAGCTGATAATTTGACCATGGGTCACATTTGTCCGTTGAGGCGAAAGAAAAGCTTGGAACTATATTGATTTAAAATGTGTATCTATCTTTGAAACTAACCCCTGGCTAACCATTCAACTATAAAATTTTTTGACTGTCGCGTTGGAAAGTGCCTGCCACCGTCGGGTCCAATTGTTTTTAAACCTTAAAGTCAAAAGAAAACTTCTCGCACCTCCATAGGCGAATCGGCAAAAATTGTTGACATACTAGAGTTGCCAGACACAATAGTATCTTGTCTTCCTCGGGATCCATCACTTAACCGTTGGTGACCTCGATGAAATTATTTCCATAGGCAAGTAAAGAAATCTAAAAATATAAAGAAGCAATTACTAAAAATTCAGGCCTCGTCTATTATCTGCTTGCGCTTTGGAAATTTACTCGATCTTTTAAAAAGGCTTACTCACCCTAGCTCCCAGGGGTAATTTTCATTTTCTTCACTTTATTTATTTTCAAACTGTTTACTCCGCATTATCGTCCAGCTCTGACGCCAGCACTTACTTTCAAATTGAAACTCCTAGCTTAATATCGCAACCACTCTTCCCCCTCAACTTCTACCTGTACGCCTAACAAACATATCGAACGCACTTTCCTAAGCTCCGATTACTCCTACTTTATTTATTTATTTTCATACATAGTTATTATTCATTCATTGTAACAAACATTTTTTCGGAAATTTTTAAGAAAATAGCTTTTATAAGAAACTTGATTGTATCACAAAACTCCTTTGTTCAATTTTTCTTGAGGATTTACACACGGAAGTACGATATGGACAGGGTTTCTGCCAATTTCGTCAAATATTCATGAGAAGGTTTTGTGTTATCATCGTTAGTTTAATGTAAAAGTGAACAAAACAACAGCTTTCATATTGCTTCCAAAGTACGCATGCTTTACATCTGTGCGCACGCTGAGATCACGTGCTCTGTCGAACGCGATGTTCCTATCGACAAGTTACAAATGGTGTCCTGCTACAGTCTACACTTTTTTAAAGATACTAATTCTTCTTGTTGACCTCCACAATTGTAGGTGCTATTTGCGCGAAACGTGGATCAACGAAGTGTAACTTTTGAAAAAGCGTTGGAAATGGGGAAGGAATACCACAAGAGGACAAAGGTTAGTTCATCTGGGCCGCTAAAGTGAAGTTCGCACAGGTGTGCCACAGTTGACACACACACACACACTATACTTTATTTCATGCACATCATTTTGCTATCTCCACCCGCAAATAGCAAAAGCTAGACGAGGCGGGCAGAGAGGAAAGGTTACAACAGTCATAACAGATAATATAATAATTGTAAAGTAACTAAACTATCTGGGTAAATAAGAATTACTGAAAAACAAGCTAGAGTTACAAAATATATAGTCTTACAGAATGATATTACAATCAAATTTACTACTAACAGAACCTATCGATTATAAGTACATTGAGTCGAGGATGCAGAATTTGACTTTGAAGTTGAGAAATAGTATACTAGGATCTGGAAGGTATCACTTACTTGTTGGGAAAAGTAACAACTGTTGAAACTAATACGCTTTTGAATTGAAATAGATGAAATGAATCATATTTTGAACTGCGGATAAAGGTATTTCAACCGCATAGTTAGGTTGTTCATTCTACTACGACGATCATTTTCATTTTCCTCATTGCTGGCTTTTATCTTGTTTTAGGCTTTAATTCTCCGTGGAGCCATCCTGCGTAACCAAATCGTCGTCAAAGTAAGTTTTCTGTAACTACAACCTAGAAATAAACAAAAAGAAAGAAAGAAAGCGACAACAACAACAGCCAGAGATAATATCACATTTTGTTCGGGAAGGGGATTGATGGGCGTGTTCCAGTAGAGGAGCTCGCTAGCCGTAAACCGGCCATGTGAAGTTTAGTGGGGAATTGTTAGAACAATTGCTTATGCTAGCGTGGATCAGTCATGCTCTCCTCATAGCTCCTGTAAAAAAGAAGCGCCTAATTGCAACGTATAAGCATACTGAGGGAAGAAAATTAATCTTTAAATGACCAAAACATGAATCTGTAACTGTAAAAACCAGCATTTAGGCCATCCGCTTTGTCCGTACGCACTTATTATGGCCTGTCCTGCGGTTGCTAAATAGAAAAGCGCCTTGCGGGTTCAATTTTATTTTTACTTGGTCTAAACTTCAAAGCATTTGTTGAGGCACCTTTTTTGAACACAGGAACGTCAACAAACCTTTTTGTTTGTATTCTTAGAGCCCTCCTCGAGAATCCAGCTCTGGAGATGTGTCTATGCCGGTTGCGAGATAAACAGCGTTCAGTACCATGAAGATCTTGTTATCTTTAGAATGCAAGAGTACAAAACCAGGTTTTCGCCAAAGAGTTAAGGTGAAAGATGTAAAGGCGATGAGAGTGTTGCGAGGATAGGAAGGTTTAGGGCTCGAAAAAATGTCCCGTTCGGTCGTCCAGAGCAAGACGTAGATTTTCTTGCTTTTTAAAGCTCACATGCCCAGTAGGCAAGGGTTGCAGCAATTCTTTTTATAACTTAAGTATTACCTAAGAAATATCATCAATATCAAGAAAAATTAGTATCTCCAAAGGACGAGCTGGGATTTTTTTCGAGTCCTGAGGTGTAAAAAACCATAATAAACTGTTTTTCATCAGTGCTAGCTTGTAAAGCATAGTACAAGAAAACAAAGATGACGCTTGTTTATATTGAGGTAGTGGATAAAACCGCTGTTGCGTTCTCTGTGGTTGTAGAATTTGAACTGTCATGATTTACAATAAACATTTCTTTGAAAGGATATCGTTTTCTTGTTGTTGTTGTTGTTGTTGCTTTCTTTGTGCGTATTCTTGTATTGTTTAACTTGAATAGAACGGGACAGTTTGCCGTCGAAACATCTAGCCGTTCAAAATCACTTTAGTTAATACCTTGAATTTTAAAATTATGATTCATGACTTGGTTTACGCCATCGTTATGAGAAAAGTGCCAAACTATCCTCAAAATAAATATCAGAATCAGTGATATACTGATTATAGCATAAAAGGTAGGAAAACTTCCGGAACCGTGGTTAATATAGGTTGTTTACCATCTACACGGGCAAACCGGTCGGTTCACGGTTTGGGTAAATGGCAAGCAAAAATCGGACATGGAAAAATGGCGTTTACCATATCAGTGTACAAATCAGCTCTATCTACCGAAAAACGGTTGCGAACGCCTAAACTGGTATCAAAGACGGCTTTAAGAAAATGGAACTCGAAAAACAGGATTACCTTTTCAGATGTTCCGTTGCTCCAAAATAGTCCTCCGGAACGACCCAAAAAGTCGTGTCCCATTTTCTTTCCAACCAGATTTTCCAGAAACTTCTTGCAAATGGTAAACACCATCGTCTCCGATACAGGATAGTATGCTACGCCAAAAGTTACAAAATATCAAAGATGCAACTTTATGATTCAAATCCACCAATTTACTATCAAAATCGATAAAATTAACATCAAGTTGCTTTATGAATGTGTCAAATTGTAGAATTTAATTTCAATTCCCACGTGTTTCATGTCATGTATCAAGTTACACGTTTTCTAAATCAAGATGCATGTTTTTTAAATGAAGAAGGGAGACGACAATATTTGATCAGTTTTGTTTCCGAGAGGGACTGAAACCGAGCACACGAGTTGGAATTCAAGGTTTAAAAGTGTTGACGGGCCTGCACGATTCCTGCAGTTCGCAAATAGATTGGTCTCTTAAAACTATGGCGTTATAGTTTAGCTCTAACTTGAGTATCTCTTAGGAGCCATTATCTGAGAAAATCGAGAATCGCAAGACACTCGTCAAAAAATCGATTTTTTTTTATTTTGCCAAAACATCCCTTTTAGTGACCTTATTTAAGGAAAAATAGTTCTGGGTTCAAACGATTCATTTTAAAGGAGAAATTTTGGGACTCGGAATTTTTTTTTCCGAGTCCTCCTCAAAATTAATATCATGTTGTTGTTGTTTCAAATTTAAAAAAGTTTGAAAAATCGATTTTTTCGCACAAAACACGGCAGGATGCAATGGCAACTTCGAGAGAAGGGTGAACGCGTAAGAAACATTCTCTGACATTGAAACTTCACCGAATTATTATTTTGTTCTTACTCTTGAAAAGCCTAAAAGAAAATTTGATAAACAATGTTTTATATTTTTATAATCGACAAGTGTAAAGAGGTCATATTTGTGACGTTAGACGTGCTAGAAAATGAAGGCCAATTTTGACTATTAAAAAAGGCCTCTGGTATATGACGCTTGATCATAAAATCAATATCCATTTGGGAATTCATATTTTTACAAAGTTTTTAAAAAACTTTACTAGTACTATTAAAAAATTTTTTTCAAAATTCTTTAACAGTGAAAAATATTTTTCTTTGATATTCTCAATATTACTGTATACTAATAAATGGAAAAATGGGCAAAAAAGAAGTGACTTTTCGCGAAATTCATTTCATGGTATATAAGTAAATTATACTAATAAATTGTGGAATGGGCGAAGAAGGCTTGACCTTAAAATGAGATTTTCATTTACTAGTATATAAATTATATTTACCAATAAATGGTAAAACGGGCCAAAAGGCCATGAATTTTTTGCGAGATTTTCATTTACTAGTATCTTCACGCTATTTACTAGTAAATGGTGGAATGGACGAAAAAGGCATGACCTTTTAGCGAGATTTTCATTTATTAGTATCTTGACACTAATTACTAGTAAATGGTGGAATGGGCGAAAAAGGCTTGACCTTTTAGGGAAATTCTCATTTACTAGTATCTTGACACTATTTACTAGTAAATGGTGGAACGGGCGAAAAAGTCGTGACTTTTTAGCGAGATTCTCATTTCCCGTAGCAAAAACCTGTGTGACTTCTGAACGCTAGCGAGATTTATGAACTCTAAATGGAACAAGGCGACTACGTTTATTCCCACGCCCAGAAAAGACAATGGAATTGCGAAACGTTCTACAATTTATCAGATATAGACTCTAATAAAAATATAGCTTTATTCGAAGTCTCTAGCAGACCCCGGGAGACAATTGATTACATTTATGGACCAGAAAAGTAAGCTTCACGTTTACCCAAACATCAGTAACAGCTTTGTTCCTGGTCGCAATCGTTGCCCCGTTATATTTAAAAGTTCCTAATGATTACATGGGTGCAGGGTATTTGCCTTATAATTGTTCTCATCTCTTGTTGTTCATATCTAGTCAGTGTTGTTGGGTGTGGATTTCGCAACAGAAGAATGGGGATGAGCGCATTTTGTAAAGCCTATATTTAACCTCTTTCATGGCCATTCAAAGTTGTCTGGTGTTTCCAAAAGGTGGGTGTTGTTACAGGGTAACGTTTATGGGAAATAACGCAATTTCAAAAGAGTCAATTAACGTCTCTTTACATTTCTTTAAACCCCGTTCTCTAATGCACCAAAAAAACCCAGCCTCCTTTTATTTTTCTTAACTGCACAGAAATGGACTAGGCCGGGGAAGGGGAAAATGTGGAAGCGAACAGCGTGACTGAGAAAAACACAGCTTTTCTTCTGGGTAGACTAGAGATCCCGCCCACCGGAATAACAACAACAACGACAACAACCAACCAGCCAACCTTTTTATTTTGCCAACTTAAAACTTACAAGAACAGCTTAAATTAAAAGAGATCAGGCAAAAAAGTACTCAGAATAGCAAATAGAACTAAACGAGCTGAGAAGTTACAATAATTAAATTACCTTGTATAGGGCTGCGACACACGAAAGATAGAGCCTCAGAGGAAAAATATAATAAATTTAGGAGGAAGTAAAGGGTACGTGCGGCCAAAACCGGGATTTCACAATCACACAGGAAAAACAAATTACCAATTGAAACTTTCACCAAGTATCTCCTGTTAAGTGAGACAAAAGAACAGTAGAAAGTGGCTTTCTTTCTCTCCTGCTTTCGAACTGTTTTGTCCGTTCCTTTTCTGTCTAAAATGCCTTTTCCTTTCATTATTATACATTATTTAAATACTAATAAATGCATTTTCTCGCTAAAAAGTCATTTCTTTTTTGCCCGTTTTTCCATTTATTGCCGACGAGGCAACTGAGCTAAGAAGCGAGGTTGCCTTGGCGGCAGATTTATAATCCCGCACGATGTAGGCAAAACCTCTCAAATTCTGCGTAACCCTCTAAAATTTGCATTTTTGACCATATTTGGGTCTAAGACCCCAAATTTGGGTAGTGACGTCATGGTCTTGTATTTATAACGCGTTGTCCGAAAATTGGGTAATTCAGTGTGCAGCTGTTCGTTGTCTGTTCAAGAGGCCCTAACAGGTGAGCAAGCTTTAATACGATTTCTCGTTTGAAAGGGCTATTCATATCAGGGGCACCCAACGAGAATATAGTTCAAAACCACTAAAACATAGCACTGCTAAACGTATTTTGGTATTTAAACGGTAGATATAGGCATATTTTTATCCCCTAAAAATTTTTCATCTGTTCGGATTTCCTAGCTGAAAGTCTGGTGATCCGAAAATTATAGGGATCAAAACTTACCTTTTCGAAAATTTCAGCCAGAAAAAAGGCTCCCGAAAATTCTAGATACCCTTTTTAGGGTAAAAATCCGTCAAAAATAGGCAATTATACCATATTTTAGATGCTCGAAAATGCTAGGAGAAGCAGGCAAGCAAGAAATTTTGCAACAAATGTTCCGAAAATTCTAGATCTCAGATCGTCTTCCGAACAGATATTTTTCCGAAAATTGTCGTTGGGTCCAACAGATACTAACGACAGGGCTTTCGTAGAAATTGCGTTTAAAACAGCAGCTGATCAAGGAATAGGGTTTTACGCTCCAATTTTTGTCAGAACCAGCTTGTTCTTTGCAGCTCCATTTCCAATGAGGCAGCGTATTCGCTTCTCGACTCAGAACCAGGGTTTTCCGTGTTCTCTTTTCCTTTGTGAATTGAATTTTAAGCGGTAGTTGATCAAGGCAATAGGGTTATATTCTCAAAACTTATATCAGAACCAGCGTGTTCTTCGCAGGTCGATTTACATTGAGCCAAACTTTACCTCCCGCGAGGAATGCAACGTATTTGCGGATCTTTTTTAGAATTTATTCATGTCTTTAGATTTTGTCAACCAGCATGTTTTTTGCAGCTCGATTTACATTGAGACAGCCCAAAACTTCCGTGAGGAATACAACGAACTTGCGAACCTTTTGTTTTGAAGACTATCCTAATTATGCCTTTCAAGAGAATCTTTGTCCTGTGACACTCGCTCATTAGATCTTTGTATTTTATTCAAGTTCATATTTTTATACCTCTGATACATTCCGCCCCATTCTTGCGCTTTTCACACAGTTTACTTTACACCAATTTTTTCTTATGTATATTACTACACGAAATATATATATTTTTTTATCCCCGATGACGCTGTTGTTCGGAATTTAATTATTATTTTTAATTTCAGTAGTCAAAGGCCTTATTTGAACTATATTTTTCTTTCTAAAGTTTATAGTTTCGATACAATGGAATTTTCCATGAAATATAAGTGCTGTCTTGCTCATAATTTACCAACAAAGCTTCAGGCTATGTTGTTATTGTTTAATAGAAGTGAAAGCCTAGAGTGTGCCAAAGTTGTTGTTTTGAAGTTGGGTACTATCCTTTTCTAGAGCGGAATCCATTTTAAACCTCTAAAATTATGAAAATATATATATACATATCTCGAAGATTTGAATAGGCACATTCCACAAAAGATAAACGAATTCGCCTCGTTGGCACTTGCCGGAAGGTACCCCTAGTTAGCATATTTTATTTAAATACTAATAAATGCATTGTCTCGCTAAAAAGTCATTTATTTCTTTTTTGCGCGTTTTTCCATTTATTAGTATATTTTATTTAAATACTAATAAATGCATTTTCTCGCTAAAAAGTCATTTCGTTTTTGCCGGTTTGACCATTTATTAGTATACATTATGTAATTTATTAAATTTGTCTCTTTAACTTTCAGTGGTAAAGTTTTTTGCTAAAAATATTTTTTCTAGTTCTAGTAAGTTTTTTGAAAACTTTGCAAACATCTGATTACCCCACGAAAGATAGAGACTCAGAGGAAAAATATTATATATTTAGGAGGAAGTAAAGGGTACGTGCGGCCAAAACCGGGGTTTCACAATCACACAGGAAAAATAAATTATAAATTGAAACTTCCACTAATTATCTCCTGTTAAGTGAGACAAAAGAACAGTAGAAAGTGGCTTTCTTTCTCTCCTGCTTTCGAACTGTTTTGTCCGTTCCTTTTCTGTCTAAAATGCCTTTTCCTTTCATTATTATGCATTATTTAAATACTAATAAATTCATTTTCTCGCTAAAAAGTCATTTCTTTTTTGCCCGTTTTTCCATTTATTGCCGACGAGGCAACCGAGCTAAGAAGCGAGGTTGCCTCGGCGGCAGATTTATAATCCCGTACGATGTAGGCAAAACCTCTCAAATTTTGCGTAACCCTCTAAAATTCGCATTTTTGACCATATTTGGGTGTAAGTAAGACCCCAAATTTGGGTAGTGACGTCATGGTCTTGTATTTTCAACGCGTGGTCCGAAAATTGGGTAATTCAGTGTGCAGCTGTTCGTTGTCTGTTCAAGAGGCCCTAACAGGTGAGCAAGCTTTAATACGATTTCTCGTTTGAAAGGGCTATTAGTGCTCTGGTCTGCTTTATAAATTGCGTTTAAAACAGCAGCTGATCAAGGAATAGGGTTTTACGCTCCAATTTTTGTCAGAACCAGCTTGTTCTTTGCAGCTCCATTTACAATGAGGCAGCGTATTCGCTTCTCGATTCAGAACCAGGGTTTTCCGTGTTCTCTTTTCCTTTGTGAATTGAATTTAAGCGGTAGTTGATCAAGGCAATAGGGTTATATTCTCAAAACTTATATCAGAACCAGCGTGTTCTTCGCAGGTCGATTTACATTGAGCCAAACTTCACCTCCCGTGAGGAATGGAACGTATTTGCGGATCTTTTTTTAGAATTTATTCATGTCTTTAGATTTTGTCAACCAGCATGTTTTTTGCAGCTCGATTTACATTGAGACAGCCCAAAACTTCCGTGAGGAATACAACGAACTTGCGAACCTTTTGTTTTGAAGACTATCCTAATTATGCCTTTCAAGAGAATCTTTGTCCTGTGACACTCGCTCATTAGATCTTTGTATTTTATTCAAGTTTATATTTTTATACCTCTGATAGATTCCGCCCCATTCTTGCGCTTTTCACGCAGTTCACTTTACACCAATTTTTTCTTATGTATACTACTTCACGATGACGCTGTTGCTCGGAATTTAATTATTATTTTTAATTTCAGCAGTCTAAGGCCTTATTTGAACTATATTTTTCCTTCTAACCTTTTATTTTTGACACAATGGAATTTTCCATAAAACATAAGTGCTATCTTGCTCATGACTTACCAACAAAGCTTCAGGCTATGTTGTTATTGTTTAATAAAAGTGAAAGCCTAGAGTGTGCCAAGGTTGTTGTTTTGAAGTTGGGTACCATCCTTTTCTATAGCGGAATCCATTTTAAACCTCTTAAATTATGGAAAAAAATATATATATATGCATATCGCGAAGATTTGAATAGGCACATTCCACAAAAGATAAACGAATTCGCCTCGTTGGCACTTGCCGGAAGGTACCCCTAGTTGGTATATTCTATTTAAATACTAATAAATGCATTGTCTCGCTAAAAAGTCATTTCTTTTTTGTCCGTTTTTCCATTTGTTAGTATATTTTATTTAAATATTAATAAATGCCATTGTCTCGCTAAAAAGTCATTTATTTCTTTTTTGCCCGTTTTTCCATTTGTTAGTATATTTTATTTAAATACTGATAAATGCATTTTCTCGCTAAAAAGTCATTTCAATTTGCCGGTTTGTCCATTTACTAGTATACATTATGTATTTTATTAAATTTGTCTCTTTCACTTTCACTGGTAAAGTTTTTTGCTAAAAATATTTTTACTAGTACTTGTAAAGTTGTTTGAATACTTTGCCAACATCTGATGACCCCATTTTTGTTTCTCTTTTCTAGTACTTTTTTTCTGTCTGGGAAAATGACCGGGGAAAATGACCTATGAGAGAGGTTTTTCTACAGTTGTAGCTGGGTAATCTCTATTCTTGAGGCGTGTTGAAAAATTCCTCATGTTCTCTTCAAAAGTGATTTCATGGGAATTTGTTCTTAGAAGCCTTAAAGCTTCTCCTGTGATGAAGCCTTTTGTAACGCCTTGTGGGTGACACGAATAGAAATTCGTGTATTGGAGTGTCTCTGTAGGCTTGAAGTGTGTTCGCACGTCAAGGATAGAATCCTTGTACATGTTGAATCTGACACCTTTGTACACGTTCGTGTCCAAGAATGTAGTCTCTGTTTCTGATATTTCAGCCGTGAATTTGATTGTAGGATGGAAGTTGTTTGCCTTTAGAAGGAATTCTTCTATTGCGTTATTGCTTGTGTCCCATACTGATATGACGTCATCGATAAACCTTTTCCAAAAGATGGGCTTAATGCTGCTCTGTCTGAGTATTTCTTTTTCTATTTTGGCCATGAAGATGTTAGCAAAGGCTACGGCCATTTTCGTGCCCATGGCTGTTCCATGGGTTTGAAGATAATCTTTCTCGTTAAACTGGAACGAGTTTTCTAGGTTAGTATCGTACTAAGCATTTCGCTTAAAAACCTTGCAGGAAATGGAGGGTTTCGTTGGTGAAATTCTTCGTATGCATGGCATACAGTGGTAATACCCTCTGGTTGTGGTGTGTTTGTGTATGTGAGGCCTGTGACGTCCATTGAAACAAGTATGGCAGTTTAATCCTCTCGATGACTCCAAGTCTGTCGTATCTTTAAGATACGAAGCTTCTAGTTGTGCTATTGGCTGAATAAGGTGGTCAACAAATGCTGAGATCCGTTCTGTAGGTCCGGAACACCCTGAGATAATAGGTCTTCCGACAGGTGTCGGTTTGTGGATTTTAGTAAGTGTGTAAAACACTGGGATTTGCGGAGGATCAGGCGTATTAGGGAGAGCCATTTAGCCGAAAAAAAAATGAAAATCAGATTCTTCATAGCCACCATCGAATCAATCTTTCTTTATGGGTGCGAGAGCTGGGCTCTGTCAAAAGCACAAGAAAAGTCGTTGGATGGAACATACACTAGGATGCTGCGAAAAGCTTTAAACATCCACTGGAGCAGCCACATACCAAACAAACAACTGTACGGAGATCTACCAGCAGTCAGCAACAAAATCGCTTCTCGTAGGCTACAACTTGCGGGACACTGTTATCGCCATCCAGAGCTAAGTACCCAGAAATTACACGGGACAAAAAAACGGATTTACCGAACGTCAAAGGTGAAGTCAAACGCGCGATAAAGGCCACCTTTGCACACCTTTGTACAACTTTGACGCGCGACAAATGTTTACCTTTGCCCGCTGTCAAAGGCGCGTCTTCAGGCGATAAAGGCCGTTTTTGTCACGCCTTTAACCCCTACCTTTGACGCGCGTCAAAGGTATATTTCATTAGCATTTGTACCCCTATCAAAGGCGGCGTCAAATATGTCTGAGATTCAGGCCAAAGGTGTGACAAAAGCGCAGCAAAGTTATGTCTGTGATTAAAGTCAAAGGCTTGTGAAAAGTGTCGTCAAAAGTGTCTGAGCCTCAGGTCAAAGGTGTGACAAAGTTGTCGTCAAATGCATGTGAGATTTAAGTCAAAGGTTTAACAAAGGTGTTGCCAAATAAGTTTTTTTTTTCCTCCCCTCGCATCGCGCCTCTCGCTCGTCTCGCGCTTCGCGTGAATTCCTCGTTCTCCTCGCGTTTCGCGCGAATGCCGCGTTATTGCCTCGCTAGTCATAAGCGCTTGATATACAGGCTAGAATCCAACTTGAGATTTTCAGTCAAATTCAATTGCGAACTGGATACCGTTTAAAAAGGTGGACAGATAAGAGATTGAGTTCTTAATCTTGTACTTTATTGTCCTAAAACCTCACTAGATGATTAGAAAGCTGAATAATTCCGATTAAAACTTTTTTAAACGCATAAAAATGGTTTTTTAAAACATTTTCACGATTTATTGTCTAAAGTACTCAATGCAGTTTGTCAATGGACAATCATAATGACTGCCGCAAATTTTTGAAGCACTATAAATGTTCCAGATTCACGTTGTTGTCACGGACGGCAACCTGCAAAATAGTTTAAAACACTCTTTCACGAAAGCCAGTGCTAAAATCATGGTAAGTAAGAAATGTTCTTGATCAGGAGCCTATCTGTCTTGATGTTATCTTTGCGAAGATTTTCATTCTAGAGTGCTTTTGACTCTTGATGTAAGTGAAAGACAAACGCCATGTATCTAACTTCAATCTTCCTCTGTTGTGTGCTTTTTTTCCCGCTGGAGACTTATCACTTTGCCTTGCTTGTTTTATCTGTGAAATAATTGTAAAAAAATATAGAAATTTGACATAAAAAGTTCAGTCATAGTGTTTTAAATAAATTTTTTGGCCCCACTCCCTTTTTACTATCGCTCCTTTTCTTCAGAAAATCCCCCTTTCTCATTACCTTTATCAAAACT
This sequence comes from Porites lutea, assembly GCF_958299795.1. Classification (NCBI taxonomy): domain Eukaryota; kingdom Metazoa; phylum Cnidaria; class Anthozoa; order Scleractinia; family Poritidae; genus Porites; species Porites lutea. The sequence continues at coordinate 895,128 of NC_133206.1, forward strand.
TAAAGACCCTGTTAAAAATGTGTAGCGAACCTAATGCTTTTGAATGGAAACATTACATTTCGTGTACATGTATTGTCATTAAGTTCGTCACCTGTGAAATTTGACGTTTGAATCGAGCCTTATTATCACATAATAAAGTCCAGGAAAATTCAATCAAAATTTCCCTCTATGCCCAAAGCTTAAAATTAAACTAAAGAAACACTTTATATTATACCTAGCCTACATAACAAGCGTTTCCAATCGAGTTATTGCGCGAGTTAGCCCCTCCCGGCCCCTCCTTCCTCTTTTTTTGCCCTCTTGCACAAAACTCGCGCGGAAAAGCTTGCTACGCGGCTATTTTTCTACCTTTTTAACCCCCAAAGTTATTGTCCAGTAACAATAATGAAGGTACAGCTCGGTATGTTTGAATGATTGTTATTAAATGTTGAAACATACCCAGCTGCCACTGTAGTGGTAAAAAAATCGATGGAATATTTTAAAAATTAATTATGCAGTATGAGCCCCATTACGTATAGAACCCAGAAAAATCAATAGAAAGAGATACTCACGTTCGCAAAACATCCGAAGTCTTCAAATAATCACACTTCTTTGTTTGATAAACTGCACTGAATCCTGTTCAAATAAGCTTATGTACTTGCTTCAGTAATATGCCCATCAAAGTCTGGTACAGACATTTTTATTGAAGTACACTGTCAATGAAAAAAGATATATATATGTAAGTCTTATATTATTTCATTACCTGAGTAGTTCTCGCAGATAAATATAATCTGTTAGAAAAACCAGAGTTGGTTAATCTTGATGTTAGTAGGTTCTCGCATGAAGTTTTGAGTTGAATTGCATTTAAGCAATAGAAAACGTTTTCCGCGTTTGCATAGCCTGATATAAACACGAGAGGGGTTGGGAGAATTCGAGACAGTTATGCAAACCCGAGACGAAGTCGAGGGTTTGCATAACCGTCGAGAATTCTCCCAACGCCTCGAGTGTTTATATCAGGCTATATGCAAACACAGGAAAAAAGTTTTCTATTGCTTTTATAAAATAACTTTCCCCAGAAAAAACGCAAAACTCTTTGCATGGCACTGATTAAAAGAGAAATTCTTACCAGTCGCAAAATCTTGTCCACGAAGTCTTGCACGCGTAATGAGTTCTTGTTTTGCAAAAAGATGCTTTGCAAAATACGGAGTTTTCTCGCTTAAAATGTCAGCTTAAGCGAAGAAAAATTGACTCACCTTCTTTGTAACGATTTTCCATGTTTCGGCCGACGAAGGAATGGATAAATAAAGTAAACTTGTCGAGTTTTGAACTCGAAAACGTTTTCAAATTTGGTGCTTGCGTGATTAGCGCGCGAAAAGCCAAACAACTTGACGCCACAACCATGTTTACATACTCTCATGCAAACACTGCTCTCGGCCAATCAGAGCGCGCGTACTATCTTAGTTATTTTATAATGTGAAATATAAGCCAGGCATTACTTTTGCAGAAATGCATTAACCCTATTAAGAAAAAGGGCTTGATCTAATGTAAACTCTACTGTGATACAGAAAGATTTTTATAGTTTACTGAACCAGATTTAACGATCAGAAAAGCTCCCAAGCACGATATACACACCTGTTCGGAGTTGGTTTCTGTAAGCTTAACATAGTAAAACAACTATGAAGTTTGAAGAAGAACTATTGCATGCACACATAGAAAAGAATGACACGTACCTTTTGAACAAATTTGTAGTCTAAACTCTATCAGAGATAAGGGCGAAAACATTTGTTAAAAAAAAGCTAGACTGCTTCGTACAAAAAAGCAGCTTTTGTTTTCTTCAGATCTGCGTAGTTTGTTTGTTTGCCCGGGCGGAGAGAGTTTGCAGCCGCGACAATTTCGCGCCAAAAACAGGGTGTCTTGCTTGGGTTCAGTCTTCCATCGTCCAGTTGTTGAGTCATTGTTTTGCGTCTCTATCATTTATTCATCGTATATTAATCGATCAAGGGGAAAATGATCCACTCAAGATAAGACAAAAACAAAACTCACTTAATTCACCTCGAAAAAGTACATAGTCCAGAACATTTTCAAAAATAATTATAAACACCAATTACAATGATTACCAGCCTGTGTTCGGTATTGTCGTATAAATATCTTTAAAACAGTATTCAAATACAGCTTTTTAATTTCCTTTCTTAAAATCAGTTTCGACATAAGTGTTTGTAGAAGTAATTCATTGCATATTTGCTCTCACCTTTGACACCATTCAAAAGTGTTGTAAAAGTGTAGCGGTCCTATTTGACTTCATTTTTGACTAGTATCAAAGGTGTGGTCACAGCCACTACTCTTTTGACTTTATCTTTGACGTGCGTCAAAGGTAAAGTCAAAGTTACCAGCATATTTGACAACGCCTTTGATAAGGGTTAAAGGAATAGCAAAGCATTGATGCATTTGACCTGATCTTTGACGCACGTCAAAGGAGAAGTCAAAGTTGTTACCAATTTGACTTCACCTTTACCGAGGTCAAAGGAGTAAGAACAGAGGTTATATATTTGGCGACATCTTTGACGCACGTCAAAGGTGACGTCAAAGCCAATACCATATTTGATTTAACTTTTGACGCGTGTCAAAAGTGTCGTAAATCCAATTTTTCGTCCCGTGAATTAGTCCTATGGGAGCCCACACATGGCCATCGCGGGAGAGGAAGACCGAATACTACCTATATTGACACTCTTAAGAGGGATACTGGTGCATTTGAAGCAAGTGAGATTGCTGCACTGATAGCTGATAAGAGGCTGTGGAAAGATCTAGTGGTTGCCCGCCTTCGGGCGACCAAGTGAGTGAGTGTGAGTGATTTAGCCGCCGTTTTATCAATGTGACCTTCTGAGAGCAGTGTTTTGATAAGTTGTTGAGCTTTTTTGGTTGTAGTTTGAACCATTGTTTTGTCTAGAGGTCGGTAGTTATTTGAATCATTAAGCAGAACCTGACCTTCGTTTAGTTTGTCTTGTCTGCTTATCAATACGGTGGTGTTACCTTTATCAGATTTCTTGAGAATAACGCTTTGGTTGCGCGATAACTCTATGAGAGCTTGGCGCTCTCCCGTAGATATATTATCTTTTGGCTTATCAAATTCAATACTTGCGAGCTCTAATTTTACCTCCTCTTGAAGGTCTCCAGAGCTACAGATGGCTGGACTCCCGGGGCTGGACTGGTGGTTCCCAGTCCGACGTCACGTGGAAAGGATGAGGTTCGTTTTCTTCCCCGTGAAATAATATTGTAGTCGCATTCGTCTTGCAAATTGATTGAAATCCGCGAGGAGCTGACGCCTGATAAGATTTCTTTTGTCACGGGTTTAGGGATAAACTTTAGACCACGCGATAGTAGAGTAAATTTGCTCATCTGTCAGTTGTTCATTTGACAGGATTTTGACGTACTGTTTGCGTGACTCAATGGCGTTACAAAAGCGCCTTTCTCCGCTCTTTTCTTGCGCGGTTTTGGCCGCTTTGTTATCTCTGCGGTTTGCTTTCCCTTCTTCTAAGGAGTCTGATAAGAGACAAGAGTAAGATTCACTTTGTTTATTCGCACGCACTGTTCTAACAATACATCGACTTCGCCAATCTTGGTCCTCAATTCTTCTGCTAGCTCGTTTACATTGTCATCTTTGTTGACAGTTTTCTTTCTAGCCGGTGATTGCGTTTTCTGGTGAGACGTCTGCTTAGTAACAGTATTCCACAAGCTTGTTTCTTATCGTTCTGCGCGCCTGTGGTGATATTTCACAAGCGCTCCTACGAGAGCCTGATCGAGCCTATCTCGTTCTTAAATCGCCGCCTCAGTTCTTCGTCAGGTGTTGACACGTTTGAGGCCACATTAGCTCGAGATGTGTTAACTCGTTCTTGTGCTGATCGAATGATTCGTCTGACAAGTTCTTCGATTTCCTCCTGTATACTAAAGTACTCTGGCACATTTTTCGGTTTCAGTCTCTCTCGGGAACAAAACTGATCAAAAGTTGTCGTCTCCCTTCTTGATTTAAAAAAACATGCATCTTGATTTAGAAAACGCGTCTCTTCATACATGAAATGAAACAAGTGGGATTAAAATTAAATTCTACAATCTTGACACATTCAAAAAGCAAACTGATGTTAATTTTATCGATCTTGATAGTGATTGGTGGATTTGAATTATAAAGTTGCATCTTTGATATTTTGTCACTTTTGGCGTAGCATAGGATAGAGAAAGCACGCGTGGAGTCCAAGGTGGTGAAGTCGTCTGTTTACCGGAGGCGAGCCTGGAGACTAAGTAGGCATTAGGTAGCAATCTTCGGCTTTCGTCATGTTCTTTCAATTTACACGACAGGTGGTTCACTTCCATTCCCATGAAGCATCGCTATCACTGCAAACGTTTCTCTTTACCCGAGGACAAGGCAGCAAGACAGCTGTCAAAGAAGCCCTTAACGTTGAATTTTGGTCGCTAGTCCATGCTACACCGAAAAATGGCGTTGCTAACATGACAGGCCGGCTCTTATATTTAGTAAACGATTCATTTGTAAGAGATAAGTTAAGTTAACAGACATAACCTACTCAGAACATTAGATAAGAGAGTATTATGAAGAATGATGGCTCAATATAGAGATTAACTCGCCGCTAACAGCGCCTAAGTACAAATCTACCTTATCCACGTGAATAAGTAAATAAGTAAACAAACAGGGTAAACTAAAAACAACGTGAATTGCCGCCATAAATATATAAGACCCTTGCATGTCGACAGTGTTATTTTTTTGTAATATGTACACAGTTTAACGAAAATGTTACCCATATTATCGTGTGACAAGACTTGAGTGCAGCGTTTAATTTAATCCTTAATCAAGAGGGAAAAGAGGGTTTGAATAAATGACTAAATTAAATGTTAAAACAAATGCCATGTCTGCCATAGGCGATAGAAGATAGAAACGTTAAAAATCGACAAGGATACGAACATTAAGTGAAAAGACACGCCTTTTTCTCTTAAATCAAATTGCGAGTATTGTTTTTAATTTCTCTTCTTAGCTTTCTAAGTCTTTGGTAAATCCATTCTGAAGCTCAATATATTTTAAGTTAGTGGAAATGTCTAATGTTCTTAATAATTAATGTGATACCCGCTGGTATCTGACACTATATTTGCATGTAATACACAAACCCTTTCCGGTTTTTGCCAAGAAGCCGCTGTTCTGATATGTAATACATCTGCTTTCCTTGTATTCTTCGTGGATTGAAAAAGACTGACCTTAGTCCAGCGAGTAAGTACATCGAGTTTATTAACTTTTCACCTTTTAGAAATTTAAAGCCGCCTTCGGCTTTTTATCATATTGAAGTCTTTTGTTTAGGCGCTGTGTCTGCGGTGTGATGAAACAATGCAGACCAGTGTTGCGAGAATAGAGATTGCACAGTGGCAAGCAGATATACACTGGGTCTCGATTATCAAAGGGAAAAAATTATTTTAAAAAACTTGACATTTTTTTTTGTCTGACTTTAATTTTATATACCACGTAGCTTTGCTGGGTCGCGAGAAAAAAATATTTTATTTATTATAAGCGTTAAGAGAGTCTTTCACGCTAACTGCCACAAGTTAGGTTAGAATTATTTTCGAGTGGATAATTTTCCTCCGCGGAAAAGTTAGACACAAAATAGTTTGCTTAAAACAATCATTTCATGACTACGCTTTACAAGCTGTTTTGTTCAGAAATAAGCAACAATGTGAAACGGAATCTCTTTATCTAAAATTGAGCATTGCATGTTTACCGTACCAGTATGAAAATGTAAACAATTTTGCTTTTCCTCCCGCCCTGACGGATGCATGTGGACATGCGGCAACGCGATTAATACTGGTGACAGAAAACCTTACAACAGATTTGCATCCAGCTGCAAATTAAATCGGGGTGAAGAGAAGTCGACAGAGATAGTTGAGTATTATATAGTTATAGTAATGCATGTGTATAGTTAAGGGCAGTGACGTTTACGAGTTTGAAATTGCAGAAAAAGCATTTTCTGCAATTTTTAGTCGAAAATCTGATGTCACGGGCGGTAAAATAAAAACGGAGAAAGGTTCTCCTGAAATTATACACTGAAAATGTCGTCTTTGACATTTAAACCTTTGGATGTACAATGTGGTCCACTGCCAATAACATCCTCGAAAATCCCTTAAATTCGTTTTTGCATTCCCATTCCAAGGACGAGTCATTTGAAAGAGAGAAAAAAAGGGAATGAAGTAGAAACCACTTTCAATAGCAAGACGGCATCCGTTATGTCGTACGAAACGTGAATGTACACAATTTTGGTGACAATGTCACTTTGGCCGTGTTCACATTAGTTGTCAAGTTCCATTCTTTACCATGACGTCATTTTTAGGTCAAATGATGTCATCAATAACCCACGTTCGATATACTAAAATTCTAACATGATTCCGAGGGTTTAGGGTCAAAGTTGCAAATTTTTCACGACTCCGTTGTATTGCAATTCCCAGAAGAGACTTGAGCACAAAGAAAACCAAACCAAATATAGAAAAATGACCAGAAAGCCTCAGAGTCATGTTAGAATTGTAATATATAGAGTGTGGGCAATTCATCTGAAATACCATTTTTGAAGTCCAAGTTTGTCACGATTCAACATAACCCTATCTAGCCGAATTAAGCTCAGTTGAACATGTATTGATTAATCTGCGGTTTATGGGTGGAGTCAATCCTGCATCTTTGTATGCCAAGGTTAACATTGAAATTTTGAGGTTAGATAGAACCGAGGCTGGTTAATATTTATAGTTTCAAAAGGAAGTCAGTCTGAATCGGTGGTGGTGGTGTTGGAGGGGACGGGGGAGGGGGGGGGGGGGCGTTGGTGGGTGATGAAAGACAAAATTTACTTTTGTCAGCTGAGTTGTTAAAGTGAGTATACCTCCGTAAAGACATTTTAAAAAAAACTACTCCATCGGGTAGTGCTTTGACCGCTCTTGAATCTCCTTGGGATGGTAAACAAAACTAGAAGAAGAGTGAACAGAGACGTCGATCTTTCCAAGTATATACAGTTCTCGCGCGTAGCTGATGTTAAATCGTTATATATCTGGACAAATTTTACACTGCTCCCAAATATTTTACAAAGCCAGAGGTAGCTTCCTTTTCGTGGCTCTGACTGATACCGTGCGGGATACCCTCCAACCTTGTTCTTTCCTTATTGCTTGTTTTAATGTGCTTGCATTCTTCACTGCTTTGTACGATAATTGTCAATTTTAATGCTACAATAAAAGGTCGTTGATTCTTTTAAGATTTCAGGGCCATTTTTCATCACTTTGAGAGTTAAAGACCTTATAGGAAAACATACCATTATCTGATGCCGGAAATGTTCGAGTGTTCTAGAACACAATTAAATATAATTATTAATAGGAACACGGTAGATATGATAGTTAAGTTAACACTGGTGGTTGCCTTGAAGTAATGCTCAGACAATCACATTCGCTGTTGAATTATTTTCCGGGCGATCATTTGAAGGTAAAATTATTAATAACAACTCGATCCATAAGTATTTCGTGGCTAGACAACGATTTTTAAGATTTAGCCTATAAAGTGAGAGTAAAACCGCAATACATTTTGATAACGTGATAACTATCAGTTTTTTTAGATCTGCGGCTGAAGCGCTCTCAGACTATAAATTTGTAAAGGTGAAATCAGAACAATTTTTCTTCTGAAAGACCTGTGTGCTACAAGCTGTAAGTTCTTATAGATCAGGTAAGGTAAAGAAATGATAAAAAGATTTTTTATTTTTCACGTTCTAGCCATACTGTGGTAAAGCCGGTAAAAACCTCTGCTATATACAATCAGTGCACAAGAAAGCTATTTAAGTTCATGAGTTTCGGAGACCATTGGTTTCTTCAGATATTTGTTTCTTTTGTATAAATCCCGCCCGATCATTGTTAGCTCCCTTTTTGTATTTAAGGCTTAAGATTTCCTTTCGGTTGTTCCACGACTCGTGTTGTATTTTGTCTGATGTAAGCTCGAGCACTATTGTAATAATGAATTATTCACTTGTTTATTTGATTCTAAAAGAGTCCCAGCTTTGCTTTTGCGTCTATTGAAATATTTGGGGCATTGCAACGAAAATAATCCCAAAATAGATTTTTTAATTCTTGTTTGCGTAAGGCACACTAGGCTATTTATATAAGAGTCAATTTTGATTAGACTATCTAATACAATACACATAATATTAAAACAAAACTTTTGCGCAATGTATAAAAAAGGTTATGGTGACAATAACTGCGTGGCTGGTCAATTGTCTGTTTTTTCGTCTATATACGCTACCTTCATACGGATTCGAAGCAAAATTCGGATAAATTACGCACATTCCGTATCATATGGGGCCGATAAGTTCAATATGGATAGCCGGTATTTCATGCAGAAAATTTTAAAATTGGATTCTTTGCTTTGATAGATGTATATTCGATGGATAGCGCTATTAAACTTTTGAACAAGACCTTAGCCATTCCAAAGTTTGTCTGTTCCTATTCGGCGAGCACCTTGTTTCTTGAGTGCGTTTCAGCTCGACCCGTGGGAACGAGGTCGCGGGTGTGTAACCTAGAAAGATTATTGGGGGAAGTCTTGCATTATGGGAAATGTGATAGTCACAGATGCGCATCGAGAGGAGGGCCATTCAGAAAGTTCCTGGATCAGAGACTGTTGGTTGTATGGGTACCATGTTGTTGGTGGAACTAAACCTCTTTCAAATTTTAAGCTAGAGCACAGGTTCTTGTATAGAGGGGGCCTAACTGGTAAATTTGTAACGAGATATATTTAGCCGGTTGTCTGGAACTTATGATGAGCTCATCCGTTTGTTGTGTGTAATACAGACTGAGAACACTGGTCGTCATTTTTAATTAGAACTAATTCTTTGCAGTTCTAACATATTATGAAAATTGAGATAATTCATCAGTTCTTTGTGCACGAAACAATAACCCTGTTCTCGTATCGACGCGAACCGCTCTTTCGTCACAAACCTTTCTTTGTTTTTAGTACTGTGATTAAAAAGTTTGTTTTCGAAAGAACCAGCCTTTTAGTTCTTGAAGTTCTTTGGATAGATTAGGTCTCTATGTACCGAAATCCGTTGGACAGATATCAAACCACTGGAAATCTTTAAGAACCTTTTAACTTACAAGAAAATAACATAATTCATGGCTATGTGTAAAAAGTTAATACTGCGACTTTAAAATAATAAAAAAAACTTCCAAAACCAAAATGCTAGACAAAATGAAAAACGTCATATTTGAGCAGTTCAAACCGATGTATTATTGAACCCAGACTAGCCTCGCCAGTTATGTACTTCAGTTGTGTATTAAAAACGAACTGTTTGCTTTCTATGAAAAGATAAGCCTACGGTTTTCTATATTCAATCTATTTTCGCACCAACATAACAAGTAGCTAGCCTTCTAACTTACAATTTAATTTACATATATCATTTATTAACACTTGAAATTTACTGGAATAGGCCGGGCAATAAGTCAACTATCGGTACGTACGACTGACTATACTATTCGGAATTGTTTCGTACACAAAGCTTGACAATTGTACAATGCTTTAGGGATTAGTGCTGTTTTGAAGCGAGGTAACTTAAGGGTATTTCATGTAAATTTTAAGGCACTTAACTTGCAAATGAGCTGAAGGTGTTAGTTTAGAAGTCTACGGCGATTGAGGTATGTAAAACATACCAAATTCTGTTAAGAACTCCTTGGAAAAGCGCGCTTAGCTAGAGCGGGGTTCATTCTGTTGAGTTAAGAGCAATCGTCAAGTCAAGAGCTCTCACTTCTCAGGGAATAGAAATCCTTTGTGTTCGTCATCCGAGCACGCGGTAAGGCATGCTTTCATCTATTTTGATAGCTTTGTTTGGTATAAATAACATGACAGTCACTCGGTAACTATGTTAAAAGTTATTCCTCAGCTTTTTCCATTTTAGGTACAGTGGGTATTAAAAAGCGATCGTGGTATTATATAAATTACGCTTTTCTAATCTGATCTTGTCTAAAAGATTTTACAATTTCGTTCATTACCGAAAAATGGTATTTCTTTACTTACGATCTGAGTTTTGCAACTAACCTTGAAAGGCCCAAAAGAGCATGCTTTACTTTTTTTTGCCATGCCATGTCCAGGTAAAAGCTGAAATCAGAGACTGGATTGAAACAAGTTAAGGGAGTTCATATTATATGAATTCAGTGATGGAAAAGGTTGAATTTTAAGATGTACGACGCGCATCTGACTTGTTCCTTATGTACAACGACCTTAAATTTTTGCTGGAGTTCTAAAGCGGGTTGTAGTAATTAGAAATTATTGTGAATTGCTGTCGGTTTTAAACTCATGGTATCACCGGTACGTTTTAAAAAGGCACTTAGAGTTATCTTAATTACAAAACTCTTGTACAGTTCCGAGTATTTGGTAAACGTCACCAGCTGGGTTTACCAGTTCAAGGCTAATATCGTTTTGATATGGGATTGCCAAATACGTCGTGGCACGCTAATTTAGTCGTGAATAATTTTCCTACGGTCAATTCATTTCTCCAAGCGTTCGCATTAGGTTACAATACATTTTTGCAAAAGTGAACATGAACCACGGTATTAAAAAGAAATATTACCTGATTGACTGGAACATATAGATTTAATGCTCTCTTTATATGTAGCGTGGTTTTAATTTCTTCAAATCATTGTTTGGTATGCTATTCCATATTTATTGTTCCTCTATACCGAAAGAAATATCTTTTATGATTTTTTCTTTAAACATCTTCATCATGCAGCAGTAGGGATTTCTTATCTAGTTGCATACAGGGTCTGGAGCTCACGTGACAGTTCAATTCACTCTTATCCAAGCTGGTATCACGAGCAGTCAGTCTGGGAGACCGTCATACATTGACTGAGAAGCAGTGTAGCTCTTCTCCAATGGCTCAAACTCGCATTAAACTACGCCGTCTATGCTGCTTATATCAGTATTATGTCGATGCCCATTTAGTTAGCCTTGTGCTGCTGCTACTGGGTCGTACGTGACCTCAAACGTTCGTCCATAAGTAATTTCACATCTTCTTATATATTTTTTCTTTGTTTATTCATTTTTGGGGTGAAAACGGTAACCAGAAAAAAATGGAATTTTCAAATGTCCTAGTAATAATTTGTGCGCTCAGTACTTGATCGAAGAAGGTGCTTATCAAACCATCGAAAGATTTGAAGTCAAGCTAAGTCACTAGTGCTAATGTTGTCCCAGAACTAGAATCTATCAGAATTCTCGACAAAGGAGATGCACATATGACCTTAAAGGAAGAAGAATCTGTTAGCTAGTTCAACGAGGGACTGAAGTTTGATGGTGAGCGTTATGAAGCACCGTTGCTGAGGAAAGGTGATGCTCATCACTGAGGTCAAACTACTTCCAGGCGGTCAAGAGAATTGTTAGTGTAGAAAGGCAGGTTAGAGGGAACCCAGAGAAAGCCAATGTATACAAGGATGCTATCAACCAATATGTATGCTGTAGGGGTAAAGGGAGGCAGTTGATGGTGACGAGCAGGCGTTCCCTCTCCTCTCGCGTGTCTCCCTCTCGCGCGGTTGTTCTGTCTTGCGCCCACTGCTTCCAAGCGGCTGCTACGCAGGCCACAATGTTGCCTTTAAAATTTTCCAGAGGTTGATGTTTCCTGGAATTTCTCTGACAAGGTTCTCGCAACCTTTGTTAATCACTCCTATCGCACCTATAATCACTGGAATTATTTCTGTCTTCATTCCCCACATTCTGCTGATTTTTATTTCCAGATCTTTTTACTTTAATAATAAATGGGAAACCTTAGTGAAAGTATTTTTATCAGAGGGTATAGCCACATCAATGAGAGTGATTTTCTTTTCCAGATTGTTCTTGACAACGTCTATCTGTATGAATAGGCAATTGTCATAGGCAAGGGTGATATCATTCTTTTCTTCCACCGTTGTTATTATTATTATTTTTTAATCGAAATGGATTGTTTTAATTGAAATGAAATGTTTTCAATTCGAATAATTTTTTTATTTAAATGAATTTTTTTTCTAATCAAAACCAAGTATTTTTTAATCGAAAGAAATTGTAAGCATTGTTATCAGTAAAATTATTATTTATTTGAAATTTAATTATAAAAATTATGTTATTATCATCATCATTACTATTATTATTTATTTATTATTGTTACATTGACATTGAAACTGTTGATGGAGCCTTGCAACCGGTGAAAATCTACATTATATTGGTTTATCTAAACATTATTATTTTCATGTAATAAATTAATCTCAGTTTTCAGTAGAATACAAAATGACCGATGTTTTAAATGACGTCCTAGGATTTCTTATAAAACTTATACCATTGTTTATAGCAAATAACAGATTAAGTGTTCTCAAAATTTTTTCAGAACAACAACGCACGCGCAGAGATAACGCTTATACTTTAAAAATTGAAATTACATTTCCGAGCAATACGTGACACGTCGCTTTTAATCTTAAAGTGAGAAAAATTGATCATGAGTAATATTATCGCCAGATTATATAGATGAAAGGTGAGAGATACGGTTGGATTGATTTTTATTTTTCTTGATTAAGATCAAATCCTTAGGCGTTATAGAAAGAATATTCGATGTATATCATCATAAGTTGGGAGTTAAATGAAACAAACAAACCAAGCTTTCACTAGTTTTCATGTCCACGTTTTATAAGAATAGCCCTCTTTCGTTTCTTCATTATTTTTTTTATTCTTCAGGTCTCGACATCATGCTCAATTTTAATACATCGAAAGTCAACCATTTCTCCTGATATTTTCTAAAATCTTTTGATCCTATCAATTAATACAAATGCTGGAGTCTGAATGTTAAAATTATTTTCGAATAATTTATTTGTCTTTTTTCATTTCGACTTGGATCATCGCACTTTGAATATGTAAATCATGCTTTGTTAAGTTCACTATTATTTACTTTTTAAAAAAATATATATTAGGATGTAGCTAAGTCCATTTAATGAGACGGAAATGTTGACATGAGACCATTCGAATAAAACAAACATTGTCAAGAAATGTCAAAAACATATAGCGCCGGCCGGGGAGCCGCTAACTATTCTGACCGTGTAAGACCAAAATTCGAAATAATAGATAATTTAGATAATTCACCGCGTATATCTTTATTGCACCGGCCAGCCAAAGTGAAATTTATTTCAGAGCAAATTTTCTTATGAAATATAATGGACGTTGAGGAGAGCAACAGGGCTCTACTTTCCCAAAAGCCATGTAACATTTCTAAATGGAAAAAGTCTACTTAAACCAACATGAGACGGAAAATAGATTGGTAATTAGATGTATAAAAGGAAGAATTTTTTATTTTCATTTTGTGAATATGGAAATTATGTATTTTAACGATAGCCATTTTTAAGAAGTGACTTAGCCTTAAAAAGGTTTTTAAATGTAACTGAATGCACAAATAAATAGGAATAAAAAGATACTATATATCCAACAACTGAAAAAGAACCAAGTTGAGCCACTTGAGATAAGTGCTACAGCGACTCTAGATATTTGGATGGTAAAAGCTTTCTAAAATACCGCGAATTTCCTTTTGATTCGCTGACCGTAGAGATCCGTAAACTGCCTTTATGCCAAGAGTTTTGTAAGTTTTAAGGTCTTAAGTAAGTTTTAAGTTTTAAGGTCTTTATCTTTTCTATTTAGCTTATTTTTTTCTACTAGGGTATTTTTTTACGACTCCAGATAAGCAAATTCTGAGAATGGTCAGTTTCTAGCTGTTGTGTTGTTGCACTGAAAAAAAAATCGGTCATACACAGGTAAAACAATGCCATACTCAGTTAGCTAGGTTAGAAATAGCATGTATATTACAATTATTCACCGAATTTGAGACAGGTTAATATCCACTTCTAGCCACCGACACAGATGAATAATTGTTTAAGTATTTACTGACACAGTGGGATAATTGAGCACAAAAATTATGATTTTTCACTCATTTATTGCTGCCAGCTATTACACCAAGTGAATGCAAACTGCATTTGCATTTGTCAAAAACATTTGTCAACGACATTTGTTCAAAAGAAGTTGTGAATTCTTCCTGTATTTGAAAACATTCTGTAAAAAAGATCATTTAACTAAGTTTACAGCTTTTTTATAAACATGTCAGCTAAATGAAGTATTACAAGACTTAATTTAAAAAAATAAAAGAAGAATCTGTTCTTAACAAGACGAAAAAGGCGACGAAATTCAGTCTAACAGTTTTTACAGGTAAAGCTTTGTCTGTTTAGCCTGAATTTATCGAGAAACCTGTGAAAAAATCTTTTCGTTTGTAATGTTGTTGTTGTTGTTGCTTCTAGAAGTAAGCCCTGTATTCTAAATACGCCGGAGCTGTCTGACATGTTATTCCTTGCACAAAGAAGAGGGGGGAGGGGGGGGGGGGGGGTGAGGCGGGCGTTGGGGGAGCAAGGATTACGAAGTGCATATAGCAGGTCTTTGCCATGAGATGACAAACGGTTCTGTGTGACCTATGCTGTTTTATAGCAGCAGTTGTATATTTAACTTAAAGGTAATGATATTCGGACGAATGCTAATTCTAACACCAGAAGGCTCCGAAACTGAATTCCAAGTTTCGGGTTTGATGGTGGTGGTGGTGATAATAACGATAATGATGATGATTGTATATCATTGCATAATTACAACGCCTTTAGATTGCATAAAAAAGTCAGAAACTAAAACTTATATAACTTAAGTTTTGCGCGAGAGTTCAGTTTTTGACCAATTAAGTTTTTTTGTCAATATTTTCAAACAATTTTTATAAGGCAATCTTAAGGACGGACTGATGATTTACGCATAGATAATTATCATCTGTGCAAGATGTGTTTTTTGTCTTACTAAAAGTTGTTATTCCCATCTTTCAAATGACATAGTTTTCGTTATACAGGGTAGAGAGTGCTATCTATTAAAGGAAACGTACTTTTCCTCATTTTTTACCCAAGGTTATTATATTTACTTGAAGATGATTTAAGACACTTTAAAGACCAATATTAGCTTTCACACAGAGGCAAATTCTTTTAATCGTTCAATTTGTCTCTGACTGAAAACATATATTTTAATGGAGTGGCAGCAAAATAAATGGGGTTTTGTTTTTATCTCAGCGGGAGGGAATCAAAAACAGCTTGGGTTCCAGCTAAGATTGCTATACCTCTTGACAGCCATCAAAGAAGCGAAAGTTTTATAGTACAATACAACGGATGTCATATTATTAGTAAAATAATTGCAGTCAACCAATCGTATTTACTTATTCTAATCACGTGCCTAACAGGTGTTAAAAGAACACAAAGCAATCGAATTATATAGCAGACGTATTTGTGTTTTTCTAGTGAAAAAAATATTATTTTCTTTTCTTCTTTTCTCTGCCGCTGGAAACTTGCTTCAATGCTGAGCTTTCTTTATTATTCATTTGAGACCGAGTAGATCTCTTACGAAAATGTTTCTGTAAGCGGCGAGGGCGACCTGGTCCGGTTTATGTTCGAGTCGATACACGTGTTAGGTAAGTGAAATAAACCAAACATGCAGGGATCCTTTGGAGCTGAGCTTCTGATTTGCATTTTCTATCTTTTTCGCCAGTTTGCTTGTAAATAAATTCAGAATCCATAAGATATCGCTATCACACTCTTCCCATCATCATCCCGTCAATTAAGGTAAATTATTGTTACTAAGAAAGAACTTTGCCCCTGAGAAAACTCTTTTCTCGCTTTTTTAAATTCCTAACTGGGTCACTGATAACTTTTCTTAGACTTTAACCAATTTTCAGTCGACAATCGAGGTAAAACTGATGGTATTACAATGTCTTCTGTCTATGAGGTATAAAAGACCGAGGCGGTTTTTTATTCTTGCATGTATGTTAATTTTGAATTTAGTCTTTGGTTTATTTTCAGGGGTCAATCCAGGAAGTCACATCTTGTTTTTACCGAAGACTTTTCTTATTGCCTGTTACGTGTGGAGTATATGTTTTGGGCGTCTTTCAGCTAAGATTTGGTCATTAGGAAAAGCTTAATGTGCGTCATGGAGTCGGCTTGTGCGAAGTAAACTTATTCAGCGATCTTCAATTTACATTTTAAGCAGCTGACAGCGTCTCCAAGGGTACATATCACAGACGGGCTCTTCTCGTTGAGGGTAAAATAATACGGTTATAATTAAAACAGCACCACAGCTCTCGATAGTGAAAATTGGCACATATTACATTATCAGACTGACCTTCAAGTCGTTATGACTTTTATGTCACCAGTATTGTCTACATTAACACCCTCGTTTTTGCTTGATGTGGAGTTGCGTTAACCGAACTGCATCATTATGGATGGGCTTCAACCCAGATCCAATATTAAAAGTGGAAGATCAAGCGGCACTTAAAACATACAGGAGGGAAATAACAATAACTTGAGACTTGTACTTTCTCATACCAAGCCGTTCTTCGTCTTGGGTTGCGAGCGAAACAAGAATTTATTTGACGAGTAATGTCAGGGAACGATAAATCAGACGAAGATGCTATCGAGAAAATTTCAAGCAACCTGGACATTTCTGATGAGTGTAAAGTTGACAGAAAAACCGAGCCTCGTTATGATAACGAGATTGAAAATATTGAAGAGACAAGTAACGATATTTTTAAGGATTTTCAACCCGTTGCTTTCTTTGTTCTTCATCGCGAGCAGCTTCCTCGACGTTGGTTCATTCGTGTCGTAACGTGGCCATATCCTTTTTAACAAGAATATATGTTTTTTTTTTTTTCGATGTTGATCTGCTTAGTTTAAGGTCCTTTTTATGCAACAAAACAACCAGCTGTTTGCAGTTCATTTAAAGGAAATTTAAAGGCATTTAACAGGATTTTCTGGTTTCTTACCGCTGTTATCGTTTATTTGTTCTTTAGGTCTAATTCTTGCGCAAACGTAGATTTAGCGTTGATTGAAATTCTAATATTGCACTCTTGTGTATTTAGTGAGATAAAACAGCGGTAGCCTGTTAATCTTTTGATAAGTATGTAAAATCTTTCTTCTATCCCCTAATCCTTTTGCCCAAGTAAAAATATGTACCTTTAGCGTTAACCAATCTCCCCTAGCTCACTTCTCTGCCATTTCTTCTCAAACTGTACAACTTTCATTGCAAGATGCAAAATATTAGTGTTTTAATTACTTTAGCTTTCGACTGAATTAAAATCAATATGAAAGAACAAAAGCCTTTTAGCACTTGGAACTCAGTGAAGTCACTTGGCAACAAGTTTCACATGCGGTCCTCGTTGACTGACTTTACATTCTTTTAACCAATATTTTAAGCCACGACGGTATTTCAGTAAAATAGCGATTACTTTAAGTTGTTTTAATTGCATTTTCGTAAAAGGAAAGCACAAACGAGAAAGACATATTGAACGTCGAGTTCTCATCAAAGACAGCACCAGTTTAATTTAGGTTGTATTGCCATTTAGAATTAAAGTTCATCGTAAATCCCATTGATTTTGACGTCTCATAATCGATTTCAAAAATTGATCAATTTTCCGATAATTTCATATCTTTACTGTTACTAGCTAAGCTAAGAAGCCATCAATTTAAAAACACAACGCGACCATTTCCGAAGTAACGGATATCGGTCTAAACTAGACAGGCAAAACTTTCATTTCGCTTTGAATGATATTCACCATATAAAACTGTCCTACCATAATTGTTATGTATTATATTAAATAAAGTGAAAATTTAAAAAGTGAAAGCGAGACAACCGTCGAAAAAAAATTGGTAAAGGAAATGATTTTCCGAAGTTCATTATAGCTGGTAATTTGTTACTTTTAATATTTTAAGATTCAATCTGGATTTTATAGAATATTCTGAATCAATCTTTAATTAAGCTGAATTGACGCTATTGACAGACTTATTTTATTGAAGATCAAAGCAGAAAACTTAAAAACGGGAAAGCTAGCATGCTTGCAGTGTGGCAGATGGAGCGATCAATACCTGTTGAAATCATGGCTAGGATGACCACGTGCAAACGTTTTATTATTATTATTATTATTATTATTATTATTATTATTATTATTATCATTATTATTATTATTTTTTTAAAGGTGAAAGCGAGAAAACCGAAAAATAATTGATAAAGGAAATAATTTTCCGAAATTCATTATAGCTAGAAATTTCATCTTGACTGTGTTACTTTTAATATTTAGATTCAATCTGGATTTGATAGAATATTTCGAAAGCTGAATTGACGCTATTGACCTATTATTATTATTATTATTATTATTATTATTATCATTATTATTATTATTATTATTATCATCATCATCATCATTGATACTATTACAGGCAAAAAAACTCAAAACATGGAGGTTTGCTCATCATAAAAAAAACATCTCGTAATTTTTCCTTCACTTTGTGCACGTATTTTGAACGTATCAGCATATTTGTAATTCTCGTTAACTGCGTGACGCTTGGGCTGTACGACCCATCTGACAAAGATTGCAAAACGCAAAGATGTCAAATACTGGAATCCATGGAGAAAGCTATTTACGCCTTCTTTTTAGCTGAGATGCTGTGCAAATGGATAGCCATGGGACTCTTTGGAAAGAATGCGTATTTTGCTGATTCCTGGAATCGTTTGGATTGCTTTATAGTCGCTGCGGGGTGAGAGCTACATGCTTCTATTTTAACTCACTTAATAAAGGGCCGGGCTTCCAATAATTCATTACTTTTTGCTTTCCTAGGACGTTCGAACTACTGTATAACAAAGGAGAATATTTAAGTGCTGTCCGTGCCATCCGAGTGCTTAGGCCTCTTCGCGCTATTAACAGAGTTCCGAGTAAGTGAACATATCTTTACATAGACGAGTTTTTCAAGTTAAAAAAAAACAACAACAACAAAACAAAACAAAACAGAACAATGTACAATTAGTTTAGGCCTCGTCCTCACGTATCCAGGGGTTATTTTATAAAAAACGGAGATGTTTTGCTCCGTTTTAAAATAAGAACGCATCCACATGTAGCGTATTCAAATCGATTTTTCCCCGTCCAGACGAATAAGGTTAAAATGATGCATGCGTGCGCTGTACGATGTATGACGTAATTGTATACCAAAACCTCCGTTTTTGTTCGTCCACACGAAAACGACTACCTGGCGTTTTCGAATATTCCAACTGCCTCTTTTCAAAAAACGCCGGCTTCCGAATACGATGATGTCATACATAAATACTTACTAGCACTTCACATGCTCTCTACGAAATTTATGTGGACGGGCGAAAACTATTCAAATACGTCACGAGTAGACGCGTATTTTTTGATGATTACTGCACTAGAGAATGGTCTGCTCATGCGTAGAACAGAAAATTTTCTTTGCTGACGAATATGACGCTCATGTGCAGTCTGTCAGTCCCAGCTTTCCAATAACAATATAAAATGTAATAAAACAACCGTAAACAAAAATATAGAATGAAACAAGAAGTCGAATGATTAAACAACGGTTCGCAAAATGTCGTGGTTATTTAGAGTCTCATGGATAACTTATTTATCTCAACGTTTGGCATTATTTTTTTATTAATTATTACTGACCTCTTTCTTACTGACAAATTGTGATATTTTGCTCAACCTTATCCTCACCAAATAATTGCTTTTACTTTGCAGGTATTCGTATTCTTGTGACGCTGTTACTTGATACATTACCCATGTTATGGAACGTGCTTGCTATTTGTTTCTTCATCTTTGCTATTTTTGGTATCGTTGCTGTTCAGTTATGGCAAGGAGTGCTTAGAGGAAGGTGCTTTCCTCCTCAGAATGTCTCAGACGGGTGCGTGGGTAATTAGTTGAACGATGAACTGCTACTATAGTAGGATGTAAGATTTAGTAAAGCAAAATACCAGTTGCAGGATATCATACTGATGACCCTGGTGGTTAATACAGTTATCCATTTGCAAAGGCATCAATTGTTTATAGTCTGTCGCGTTAAGAAACATGACAAACCGGAATAATCGAGAAGAATTTTGAAAGAAAGTGAATTGACAGTATGTTTCTCATTTTACTGGGACAATTCTGTATCATCCTGGTTCTAATTTAAAATGCCTTCATCCTCTTTCAGATGCGACCCTACGAACTATACTTACACCAAATTCTATGTGCCATCATTTGACGATCCCGACTTTGTTTGTACACAATCAACTTATAACGGAATGCAGACTTGTAGCAATATTCCTGTGTTAAAACATGATACATCTGGCAGAAACTGTACACTAAGCTGTTACCAAAAGGAAATGTCTAATTACTCCAACAATTGCGTCAATTGGAATGGGTATTACAATCAGTGCAGACTGGGAGGTGACAATCCTTTTTGGGGAGCCATCGGGTTCGACAACATCTTCCTTGCTTGGGTCGCTATTTTCCAGGTTAGTACAAAAATAACTGGACTCAAACGTAACCAAAAATAATTATATAAAAAGCTTATGTTGGGGAGTAAAACCGAGTACTGTATTTTCTCGAACTTTTCACGCCTCAAGCGCGGCGCTTATCTGAGGGGGGTTTATTTGAAAATTGGACGCGATAAAGAATTGTTAACATTATTATTTTCCATATTAAAATAGCAGAATTCTTAACTTAACTTAGGGTCTTATTAACTTCTTTCTCCCAAATGCGAGCTTATTCGAGGGCGGAACTTAATTGGGGACGGCGCTTATTCGAGTAAATACCAGTACTAAAATAGTCTTCACGTAATGGTCGTGTTTTATAATTTCCGTACAGTAAATGACGTTTGACCAACTTTTACACGCCAAAATGAGGAGTAGCGATTTTCCGGCCCTACTTTTGAAAACATGCTTTTATTAATATGTGCTGTGTTACCATATAAATGATCTTACTTATTCATTTTCTTCAGGTGATTACGTTAGAAGGATGGACGGACATCATGTATTATGTGCAGGACGCCCATGGCTTCTGGAACTGGATCTATTTTGTCGTTCTTATTGTTGTAAGTACCCTAAGGTTATTATTTCCTAGTTAACCAGCCGGGATAGTAACTTATGATTGAGCCGTTATAGCAGAACAAGAGGTTGTGGCCCAAAAATGAATAAGTAATTAATGATAATGGTAATAGCCGAACATATTGAGACTGGAAAACCAAAATAAATAGATAAATAATGGTAATGATTACAATAACGATAACGATAGTTTAAGAGTAATAATCGTCTTTGTAAAATATATTTCAAAAGTTTTGTAATTGTTAGTCTAACTCTACAGCTTCAACTTTATGTGGGGTTGAACTTAAGGACAAAGGTGATTCTAGTAGGTCTGGTATTCGGGGCGTTAGGATCAGTACCAATGAATCTGAAAAACAACCTGAGGGTAATTTATTGTGGAAATGATACAGAAATGTGCACAATTGAGGTCAGCAAGAATTATAGGAAAGATTGACGGATGTAATAAAGGACGAAAAGGGCAAAAGGACTAAATGTTTCGTAATCTCTTGCAGATAGCCTCCTACTTCATGACAAACCTTTGTTTAGTTGTGATCACTACTCAGTTTCAAGAAACCAAACAGCGTGAGAGCGAACTGTTGCGACAAAGTCGTCGTCGTGAAGGAACAAGCACAAGTACAATAGCTAGTAGTAGGTATGGAAAGGACGGCTGCTGGATTGAAATTCTAAGATACATTGAACACTTATTCAGAAGATGCAAAAGAAGACTTCAAAGAAAATTTAATTGCAAATATTGCGATGATGGGAGTAAGAAAAGAAGAACTTCCAAGCACAGAAGACGCCGAAGACGGCAAAAGAAATTGGTGTATCACCATCACCATCATCATCACCATCATCATTATCATCATCATCATGTACACTGCACAGATCCCAAGTGTCAATGCGGTAATATTGATCAGCAGTCATCAGTAAATCAGGGAAATATGAACATGATCCCGGATGGATCTTCGGTTGATGTTCGGCGTTTACAATCAAAACAAGACAAAACGAGTGGTAATACGCTGACTGTGCCGGGACAGGTACCCATTAATGGTGAGGGGACAGGAGCAATACAGACAATCTCTATAATTACTGGTTCTTCCTGTTCAGTGAGAAAAGATCCTTCCTCCTCATCGAACGCGGGAGAAATGATTACCACAGCAACGGCTGCTGTTGCTATCAACGGCAAATCAGCAGTGGCTGATATTTCAACTCACTCTTTTTTGTCAGCGGCTTCGCTATCTAGTGTAGCCGCAGCAGCTTCTGCCAGTGCTGTCGCTGCCTCCGCGATACATAACGTTTGCTCATGCGCCGTGGAGCACGTTGAGGAAGACATTAAAGTGGACTATGAATCAGAATTTGTTTACGAGGAGGAGGATGTGGGCAGCGATAGTGATTTTGATGATGACGAATACGATGGTGGCACGCAACAAAATAAAAAACCAGTCGCACGCTTCCGTCATGCGTGTCGCCGCAGCGTGGAAAGTAAATGGTTTATGTACGTTATTATGGGTGCCATCTTTCTTAACACTCTCAGTATGGGCGTTGAGTACCACGGACAGGTAATATACTGAATGCTTCAAGAAAATTGATATTTTTTGTTTATTAGAGAAAAATCACACTTTAACATGGCTCCAAGGTCCAGAGACAAACTAACGAGTCCTCGCCTGAAATAGTTACACGCACTGTTGCATCGGTAGAATCTCTTTCTGCAGTCTGCAACATTGCGCGCAATGACACGGTGCATCTTCCCCCAAATGCTGTCTTAAGAAGGGTGTTGCAGCTAAGCAGACACTGGGGGCAATAATTTTTTTAAGGAAAATTCTTTCCTATTTTCCACCATTTTTCACTTTTGCTATTTGCTATATTAATTGTCCGTTTATGCCAGAACGTTAAACCTGATCCAAAAAATTACACTATTCGTCGAGGTGTTCAAAGGGATCGAAGGGCTGCCTTCTAATAATGCTAGATGATGTTCAACCAACTTGTTCGTTCAGTTAAACGCACTGTTAGTAAAACCTCATTGAAGTTTTAATTGATAGTGTTTCTATGATAACCTGTGCTGATGCAAGATAATATCGAACATTGCTTAGGAGTATGCAGTACCACACGACCACGGTACCACACAATACCACACACTACCACAGTACCACACACTACCACAGTACCATACACTATTTGGAAATATATAGGGGTCTGTTTTAAAAGAAAATGTGGTGCTGCTTTGGAGATGGAGTAACTCTTCTTCATAGGACTAACACTCGGAACTTAAGCATTTGAATCTTCTGACATTGGTAAATTAACTGTATCAACTACGTTGATAAAACTAAATATTTTGTGAATATTTGAATCAAAGCTTTGCAATACAGATGAGACAATGCCCGCACCATTTATCACTCGCTGCGTTTGTTAGACAGATTAACTTAACTTTATTTGATGTTTATTCTTTTTCTTTGCAGCCTAAAATGATGGATGAAGTTTTGGAAATTTTTAATTATATTTTCACGGCCATATTTGCCTTAGAGATGCTACTCAAGCTGGTTGGAATGGGTCCCTATGGTTACATCAAGGATCCCTTTAACCTCTTTGACGGATTTATTGTTATTATGAGGTGAGTTTAAATGCTGCAGACCCAGCAGAGAGCAGTCAGAGTTGATTTAGACTAACTTGTATGCAGCTATTGCTGGGGACTTCACGCGAGACTTACCGAAACGATATCAAGAGAGACAATGGAGTTTTCACTAAAGAAGCGTAGATGGCCATGGCTCAGACAGCGTAGCAGTCGATTAGTAGCACAGTGGGGTACACTGAGACTTGTAACATTACAAATGGGGTCAAAAGTCCACGTACCAATTGTGAGGATGGGAATGATCAAACTTGACTTGCCTGCATCAAATTCAGTGGTTCTGGTGGTAGAGGCGGGCATGCTATGTTTTGTGACGTTATAGTGTGTTTGAAGACCTACATGTACATATTTATTTTCGTCCCTTAATCAACTCTGATTTTTTTAAATTTTTCCAGTATTGTTGAAGTGTTCGGTGATAGTGACAGCGGTATTTCAGTCCTGCGGTCGTTCCGATTGCTGCGGATATTCAAGTTAGTCCGATTCTTACCGGCGCTGAGGCGTCAACTGCTAGTAATGATCCACACTATGGACAACGTCATGACCTTCCTTGCCCTGTTGGCGCTGTTCATCTTCACAGCTAGTATATTAGGAATGAACCTGTTTGGTGGTAAATACGATTTTCCAAATGAGAGTGGACAGCCCGAGACAGCACGTGCAAATTTTGATGACTTGTTTTGGGCACTGGTGACTGTTTTTCAGGTAAGACTGACCGATATCCCATTGGAAACGTTATTTAAAATCTTCCCTTTTATTGCGTTTATTTTGGTAAATATGGCGTCAGTCAAAGGTTCAGCTCAATTCGCTACGGATGTCACTGAGTTGATCTTACGTCGAAGACAACGTGAGCTGCGAAGAGGCAGAATTAAGCTGTATTTTGTTCAAAGTGTCCATAGCAAGGATCTAATGTAATATATACTTTTTTACAGGTTCTGACCCAGGAGGACTGGAACACAGTGATGTACGATGGGATGCGAGCTACTTCCAAATGGGCAGCTTTATATTTCATACTACTCATGACAATAGGAAACTATATCCTCTTTAATTTGCTGGTTGCCATTCTTGTAGAAGGATTTGCTAATCAACCAGTAAGTGTTTTTTTGTCTTTTTTGCTTAAGAAACAAGGCATTTAACGATCAACTAGCACTTAATGGTCTTCAATTTCAATAATATTATATTTAAAATTCATGCTTAGCTTCGAGGCTTGAGCAAATAAAAGCAAAAGAAATGGATGATTCACCCTGAGTCTCAAGATGGTTTTTTGTTCTAATTCCCCAAATCCTTGGAGCGAAGTATATATCGAAATTTGGTCTATTGCTTGTTTTGTTTGAATGCTTTCTTTAATTACAAAGAATAGCTTGCATGAATCTGCGCATCACGATTTCTTCACTCGCTGTAGGCTTTACGCAGTCTTTTAATTAACTTAACTCAAACTGGAGGGAATGTAATCAATAGCGAGTTATATTCTATATAGATTTCTTTTTACTTTCGCTTAAAGTTTCGTTTCATATTTCAAATTTAAAATTTTAAAACTAATTTTAACTTTAGAGGCAAGAAGGATTTCTTCGTGAATCCGTGAATTAAACACTTCTTACTTTTTCTCTATTAATAGGAAAAGACTGGAAGTACTTGGAGTGTTAAATCAAAAACATCTAGACGCGATAAAGATGTTGGAAAAAACGGTGACAACCGCTTGTATGCGGAGCCATGCCACCATTTAGTTACCACGGTAACGCCTCGGGTATGCGTGAGTCCCACACCATCAGTAGCCAATATGGGGCCTGCTGGTTCCCATGACGACATGAGGAGATATGATGATAGCGACACCGCTGATACAGTGCATCGCTTGCGCTGCTCATTTCCTACTCTTTCACCTAAAAGTACATTATGTAGAGATGTGAGTCTATAGTTGGAAAAAAATTCGATTCAGTTGAATCGCACTCAGTATGCTTCCCCTATTTTAATGCTACACTGCAATTAAGGCAATAGACGATCTTTGGGCATGGTTTTTGTGTCATGAATGTCAATTTGTCGTATAGTTAAATTGTGGAATCTTTCTCATCCTTGTTTGTTTTTTTAAATTCTTTAAAACAGGTTAAGACACCTGAGATTTCCTCAATTTTAAGCCTGCAAACAAACATGCGCAATCGCTTTTGCGAGCCACGGCGCAGAGCCACTTTTTTTTCTTTTTAGGAAGTTTTAATTCCTAATAGTCTTTAACAAACTTAAAGTATAACAAGAGTCTAAACATAATCGTGTATTTTTCTCAGGAATGCCACGCTTCGGCCCCAGTCTCCCCTGTAAGCACCTCCCCAAAAATACCACACAAGACTCTTTCATTTGGAGATACTACAACAATGGTTATCGCTAACCCTGCTCATGCAGAGCGATGTATCACTTCTGATGATGAATATGAGGTATGTGATTCCAGTTGTATATTTAACTTAGTTGTCTTTTTCGTCAGTCGTCTTGTTTGATCTTTGTGGGTTTTTTTGACCCCTTAAAATGTATGGTCTGCAAAGAATACTAAATTAAAGGTGATGTTACACGAGACGATTCACAAGGACGATTTTTAGCGTAACACAGCGTTGCAACATTGTTGAGACATTGTTCCGAATAGTTACAACATTGTTTCAACATTGCAACGCTGTGTTGCGCTAAAAATCGTCATTGCGAATCGTCCCGTGTAACATCACCTTAAGAGAAACTGAAAGGAAACATTTCAAATCACGCAGTGTTTGTGCGTCCCAGGTTATAAATAATTGGAACTTGGACGTACGTGTTATTAAGGAGAGGGGAAGTCTAGAGGAGCCATAGTTCCTTCTCGGACCTGTCAACCCGCAGAAACATGGCGTCGGCAAATTGATGGAAGACGAGAACACACATCACTAAGGCATCCTTCCTTTCATCCTTGGTTGCAGACGTATATTAACCTTGTTACCTTTAACTACATCTGCGACGCAGGCTAACATTCACCTTGTTTTTTTCAATTGTGCGTCCATGTTGCAGTGCTCCAATATTATTAGCTAAGATCTTTTGAATTTTCTGGCTTATGGGTTATTTCGCTGCTAGGGACTAAAATGGCTGATCTCACGCAAATACCAGTAGAGTTAAGAAAAAGCTGGAAGTCTTTCTCTCTTTCTCAGATGAGCGCAAGAGAAGAGGATGAGGCACAAGTTTGGGTCCAGGATAGTGTAACATGTTGTTACCGTAGACGGGACTGGTCCCTATACATCTTTTCACCTTCTAACAAGTATGCTCGAAAATAAACCTAAAGTATTGAAGGGCTATTAAAGTTAAGAAAAAATCTCTTAAAAAGGTCTGAAATTATGCATGTAAAGTGTTCTTACATCTCTCTGACCAAAAACGTAGGAGGAGTTGCCTTCAAGTTATGTCTTCAAGTATTTATTGTTTAAAACTGTTTATTGTTTATCACTACGTAGTAAAATAACATTTTTAATAGTGCATGGGATTGCTCTTAGCGAAACAGATTCGTTGCTCAATCGGTTTTTTCTCGTTTAGTTTCTCCTCGTCTGGGTCTCCACTCATAGCATTTCGTGGTGCAAATTACACCAAGTTCGGTTGTGCGTATGTATGCTAAGCCTAACACTTATGCCCATCCAGAATGCTTATAATCCACGGATGTATTTCAGGTTCCGCAAATTGATGGACACGCTGTACAGAAACAAATGGTTTGATCGCGTTGTGCTCGCTTTCATCCTTTTGAACTGTGTTGTGATGGCTCTTGAATCACCAGATCTTGACGACCAAAGCACGGTAAGTTCCAATAACAATCTCTATTAAGAACAAATGAATTATTTACATTGTATTAATGATGCCGATAATCAAATATTTTTGGATGAGGAAAATCAGAAACGAAAAACTGAATCTGAATTGTGTATGTATGACAGTGCGGTTCCGGGTTGAACAACAGCTAGAGATACTGACACAAGAATCTGATACCGAGTCTAACGCTTCCAACCCTCTAATGTTGGTAGAAAGCAAAAAATCTCACTCAATAAGTATAGGCCTTTGACTCTCTTTCTAGTGAAATTTTCAAGTTTCCAAGATATCAAGTCACGTTTTCATTATAACGCAAATAAATTGGTGGAAATTTTGATTTCCAAGAAACATTTTCCAGGTGCCAATCGTGTGTGTCCGGTTCCTGCAAAGGGTACACTTGTAGAGTTGAAGCTCTAAAAAACCATGAGAAACGCCTATCTTTTCTTGTACTTTCTCCACTGTATTTATGTTACACTTTCTTTAATTTTCTCCATTTTTTGCAGCTAAAGAAAGTTATCGACATCTGCATGTACATCTTTTTGGCGATTTTTACCATAGAAATGTTCGTGAAGGTAAATATAAAACATAATATGTTTCAAAGTCTGTAATTAGACAGATCTAGTAGGTCTGATTAGGATAAGCCTCCAATAAGATTTTTTAGAAGGCCCCAGTAAATCCAAATCTGCTTCCCATCTACTTTGTACCATACTAGTTTTATAAGCCGACTCAACGGTTAATTTTTCCATGCGCGCTGCAACTACGTTGTAGCACGCAAAGAATGAGAGCCTCACAGTTCAAATCGTACCGTAGAAGTTTGTCTTGCGATGTTCTTGTCTTCCCTCCTGAGTAAAGTAAATTTCTCTTGGATAAAGGTGAAAAAATGATATCGATATATATATGTCTTGCTGCTCTTCCTAGATCGTCGCTCTTGGCCTTTGGTTTGGACCTAATGCATACCTACGCAGTGCCTGGAATGTGATGGATGGCTTTTTGGTTGTTGTCTCTTGGATAGACGTCATTGTTGACCTGACAACAGACTCTGAAAACTCCATTCTAGGAGTATTACGGGTGTTTCGAGCCTTACGAACATTGAGACCATTGAGGTAGATTTATAATGGAATGAAATAACTTCTCTTAATTAAACTTTGATAAGTTTGAGAGAATATCAAACAATACCAGGGGCCTGTGCAAGGGGGGATAATCACCATCTTTTGGTTAAACTGTACTCAAATGCAGAATGAAAGAAAAAAACCGCTTTTTTCCATAACGAGAAGATCATTGGAGCAAAAACACAGTCAGGGGACAAGCACAAACCTCAGAGCCAGACTATTGTTAATTTCTGCTTAGTAATATTAAAATTTGTTTTGGTCCTATTTCAGGGTAATCAGCAGAGCTCCTGGTCTGAAGATTGTAGTAGAGACTTTAATATCGTCACTTAAGCCGATTGGGAACATCGTACTCATCGCTGCGACGTTTTTCATCATTTTTGGAATCCTCGGTGTACAGGTAGATTAGACCCCTTTAGTTCTAATGTAAAGGCTAGGATGCAGTCATTTATATACAATTGGATTGATGTTGTACTTTCAACCTCTCTTTCCAGTTGTTTAAAGGAAAGTTTTATCATTGCAAGGACGCTTCCTACCCCGAGGTGAATAATAGAACAGACTGTCTGGCGATTAATAAGACCTGGGAAAACAAGGAATACAACTTCGATAACTTGGCGAAGGTGAGCCGGGCTTTGTTGGCGTCTCTAATGGCCGCTCAAAGTATTTTCTAGACTAGAAGACCAAAATAATTCAGCAATCTGCATCGTTCTTTTTTGCATGTTTGGTACTAAGCGTATGCTTCGCAGGCAAGAATTGAATTAAAGAACAATTCAAGCAACACAATGACAAAAAAATATAACAAAAAAAAATTATTATCTTCATGAATGTTGACAGTTAAGTGGATCTTTGCGCAAAGGTCCTGGAACGAGATTGAGTAAAGAGGTTTTAGCTATTCAAAATCACGTCGTTATTAATTCATTCATCAACCTCATTGTGAGATCATTTTTTCACCAAGGCGCTGTTAACACTGTTCGTCTTCTCTACAAAAGATGGTTGGGTAACAATAATGTATGATGGGATAGACGCCGTGGGCATTGACAAGCAGGTATCTTCACATTTTTGCTTTGCGAAACTATTGACGACTTATATCATCTACTGTTATGAACGGAATTAAAAAGTAAACTTTCTGATTAGACTTGTTACCTACTGTTTAACAAGAGGTGATTATGTAAATAGCTGAACATACAACTTAGTTATGTCCGGCGACCTATTCGTTTGACCTAATCTAGTATCCAGATCTCTTTTAAACGAAGCCGAAGGCGAGAAAATGTCAAGTAAGAAAATTCAATGTTTTTGATTGGCTAGACAGTGAGCAAATGGCGTGAGTGTTGTCTCCTGTGCGCGCTCTAGTGTGTGCATTTCATTCTTTGCAAAGTCTTCAGTTTTGTTCAAATAAATATTTTTGCAGAAGAAGTAGTTTTCGGTCTCAATATAACTTGTAAGAATTTTTTTATCTTATCTTTAAATCCTTTTTAAAACTCTATCGGTATCAAAGTTAAGCTTTTTGAAAAGACTAAAATATATATATATTTATTATGTAAACACCAATGAAATACCAGGTGAGCTTTTGCGCGAAAACTTGATATCTTCACATGTCAAAATAACATGTTATCTTCGTTGTTTTGCACGTCTGAAATTGAGGATTTATTTCGAGCATGCGTTCTTTCATCGGCTGTCACATTCCTGACAGGCGATCACGTGTACTAAACGAATTTGTCAACAAGAGATCTGGGTAGGAGATTACGTTTGACCCTTTCGCACGCATTGAAGCACGATCATTTTAACACCGAAATACATTAACTTACTTTACTCACTTAAACTTAATTGGTACTGAATCAAACGAACAACACGTCAGCCCCTCTTTTTCTATTTTTCAGCCGATAAAAAATCACAACAAATGGAATGTTCTGTTCTTTGTGGCGTTTCTTCTTCTGGCTGGGTTTGTGGTGCTGAACATGTTGGTTGGTGTGGTTGTGGAGAATTTCCAAAAGTGTCGCGACATTATCGAGAAGGATCGCATGGCAGAGAAAGAGAAGGAGCGTGAAAAACGCTTCCAGTCAGGTACTTTAATAATACCCGGCAAACTACTTATATCGTACACGTCGACTTTCTCTTAACTAGCAACTCCCTCAAAAGAATCACTTAGAGCTGGTTCTTGCCGTTTTTTCCCGTATGTGATACCTTAAAATGGTCTTATTTAACAGACCAGCCTTCCTGTGTAGGACACGTTTTCCAGTCTTCTTATGAACTAAGAAAGAAAGACAAACGATATGTTCATTTTTCTTACCACTTCTATTCTTGCTCTCTGTAGAGTCTGAAGGAGAAGAGGCCGAAGAATTCCCTCAACCTCGTCGTTTTTTCCACCGAATCTGTACACATGGCTACTTTGATATTGGAATATCTGCTGTTATTGTCCTTAACGTTATTTGTATGGCAATAGAGCATTATGAACAGCCTGAGGTGAGCCACATATATTATCCTACCTACACCACAAGTCTCTCTTTAAGTCTCTCTTTTAGAATTCCTAGTTACGTCCTGGCTCCGGAACAGGAACGCATTGCTGCTCAGGGGTTCTCTTGGATTTTGCAATGATAGTGCCTTTCCAGCATGTTCTCAGTCCACTTTTTGTATAGATGTATACTACAATTACATCATGTTAGTGGCAGCAATTCCATTATTCCTTTCAAGCAAATGGATGAAAAATGCTTGTTTTCTTATACTTTACACAAAATGCTAGCATTGTGGTCAGGACCTCTCTGTCTCAATTGCTCTGCTTCTACTCTGAGTGAAGGTCACGAGGTTGATAATCGTTTGGCACTAGCGCATTATTCATGCCGAACCGATTCTTCCTAACTTCCTTTACCAAGACCCCGGTCACCTATAGTTCTTTTACTAGACTTCTAAAAAGCGTTTATTTTCTTGATTTGAAGTCTTCCAGCCCATTTTACGCCACCGTTCTAAACGTTTCCAATTTTGACTTTCATTGTAGGAACTGGACGAGTTTCTGAAGTATGCGAATTACGTCTTCACGGCTGTCTTCATATTGGAAGGAGTTTTGAAAATTTATGCATTAGGATTCAGGAAATACATAAAAGAAAGGTACACTGATGAGGACTAGAAATATAGCCTTAAATTTTGGTAAAATGGGTATTATTTATGACGCAAACGCTAAAGAAACCGAGCTAATGACTGAAACAAATGCATCAATCATGACAAGAAAAACATTTCCAACTGGCCGGCTGCAAAACAGTTGGCTATTTTCAAGCGTGGCCGAGGGTTTGAACTTATGACTAACGTGACCAAATCCAGCTTGCGGACAGGATGGAACTTGAACTCAGAAACTCCAGATTTTAAGGCCATCGCTCTTATCGCAAGGCCAGTCTGCTGCATATATTAGTTAGAGTTACTGCTTAACTTGCTTGATGAGCAGTATTTTTTTTAACCGTGCTGTGTTTATGTTGTTTTTGTTAATGAGAGCAGTTTCAAATTGAGGGTCAAAAAAACAAAAAC
The DNA here is from genome assembly GCF_958299795.1 of Porites lutea. Taxonomy (NCBI): domain Eukaryota; kingdom Metazoa; phylum Cnidaria; class Anthozoa; order Scleractinia; family Poritidae; genus Porites; species Porites lutea. The sequence continues at coordinate 927,094 of NC_133206.1, forward strand.
AAAAACAAAAGGATTACTGTGGTCAAATACAACAGGTAAAACACCAGATGTCTTGAATGCAGAAAGTATGGGTGACAGGTGTCAGTAGTCGGTGAAAGCAAGTCAATTTCATACTGATTTTAGCCAATCACGCAACAATAGCGTTTTTACTCCTTTAAAGAAGTCTAGGTCAGTTTATCACAACAAACAAATTTTTCTCCCATATTATTGGCTGGGTACAACTAAACTGCCTCCGTTTGGTCCCTTTGAGCATTTCAAACTGCCCCACGAGACGTCATGTGTATAGGCTCTATGGCATAGAATTTCAAAACCAAGATATTGACGAGTCGTTGTATCATATTACTTCTTCTTCTAAATCTGGGGAAAATTTTGTAGTAATCATCAATGTTTTTGTTTACAGATGGAACCAGCTTGACCTGCTGATTATCCTGCTTTCAATTGTCGGGATCGTTCTGGAAGAAATGAACTCTGAGCTACCAATAAACCCAACCATCATCCGAGTAATGCGAGTGCTTAGAATAGCTCGAGGTGGGTAGTAGGAATACTTCACTTTGCACAGACTCCTTTCTATTAAAAAATTAAAACAAACCAAACAAAACAACAACAAAAACACCGCTGCCTCGTCTCCAGGGCAACCACTATCATGAGAAAATGAAAATGACGAAATGCGCGGTACATCATGGGAAGAATCGCCGCTTGCAATGCATCCTTTGGCAAAACACCACTCGTAAACCCACGCGCCGTAGAACACCGTTAGAGAAAAGGGAAAAGCTTTGGTTAGAGGCATACAGTTTAACAACATTGAATTTCCGTACATTGTTGACTTAATGTGGGCAAATTAAAAACTAAAATAACTCATTTGGCGCAAGTTGAGACTAGATTTCTATTACAAAATAAAAGGTCTACGAAGTTAAAATCCTATTATCGGCCGGCACTGCCGCCCGGTTAGCTCAGTTGGAAGTGCACCGCTTTACGGAGTATCGGGCTCGGGTTTAGACTCCTGCGAGCGGGGCTATCAAACAAAACTGATTAAGATCATGTTGGCTGTGTTTAACAGCATGTCTCCGGACGAGCGGTGAGGTTATGTCGTTAACCTTGTCGCTCCTATTTGTTGATTCGATGGGATAACATAAAAGAACCCACAATACTGTTCAAAAAGGTTTCCTCAGTCGGTGCATTTGGCTCATAAATGTACCGACTTTATGCTTCCGTCCGAGATTTCTGTTCAAATATTTTGTAAAGAGGACATGTACTGTTGTTCTGCAATCCGGGTTACATTTACAATTATATACGTGTCGGGATTAAACAACCTTCAGAGCTTCTGTGTGAAGCGTACCTAATCATGTTTTGGCTACAACCAATCGGGTGCAGAATAAATCCTGGTCTCCATTCGCGTTAAGGGTAAACTTGAAATTTCCGTTTTATTTGTTCACTTTCTGTTCAGAATGCTCCTTTTAGTGTCCGCTTCCCTAAATAAATTTTAAGTTCAACCGGTATTTTAAAATCAAGGAATAATAATATTATAGTAATAAATGCTTTTCTTATAGTTTTGAAACTGCTGAAGACTGCAGAAGGTATCCGGAAGCTGCTTGACACGGTTGCTGAAGCTCTGCCCCAAGTAAGTGAAAACTGCTTTCTCCACCACCACCACCACCACCACCACCACCATCATCGTCATAATCATCATCGTTACTATTATCATCATCACCTCCACCACCACCGCCACCATTATCATCATCATCATCATCATCATCATCATTATCAACATCACCACCACCACCACCACCATTATCATCATCATGACTAACATAACCACTAACAACATTATTATCACAACTACTAGCAGTACCATCATCATAAGCTTCATCATCATCTCCATCACCACCACCAAACACTAATACCATCTCATCATCTTTCTTTAAAAGTTACTTGTAAAAATACAAGGACTGTTTGACCATTTTTCTATTTTTTGTCTTCCCTCTGTTCTTCTTGTTTGCCATATAGGTTGGAAACTTGGGCCTTCTGTTCCTACTCATGTTTTTCATTTTCGCCGCCTTGGGAATGGAACTGTTTGGTAAAATAGGTAAGTTATAAATCTGAAAATAAGTGGTGCGTGTCATCATAATCGTCAACATCGACACCGGTGGCATTGTAACAAGTGCCGTTTAATTTAGTGAAACCTTCCCTGATCTCATGCGTGCATTTAGGGGAATCAGTTTGTCCGGACCACCCCTTGTAATACAAACTGTCGACTTACGTTTTAAATACCTCTTAACATAAAACCTTGCAATTTCCTTTTTCATTCAAGAATGCACGGACATTGTACCTTGCGACGGACTGGACATGCACGCAAATTTCAAGAATTTTGGATTCGCCATGCTGACATTGTTCCGTGTGTCAACTGGCGATAACTGGAATGGGATTCTCAAGGTACTGCAATTCACTGATTATTGTTTTACAAAATAGGCTACTAACAGCAGGTTGAGACTGAATTAAAACGACCTCAACAGTACACGGGAAAATTGCTGTCCTACACAACAACACAGATTGGCCAGTACAAATATTGTTGTGTTCCGGTGACAAATGTAATGACAGTAGTGACGTTCATTATTGTAGTTCTTGTTGTTGAAGCTCTTATAGTAAGCTGTTAATTTAGGTTTAGTATAAATAATGGTCATTGATGACAAATACAAAACTTCTCTTCAAAGATCAAAAAATAAACTCGTCAAGTAAAGTAGGAGCAAAGCCAACTCGGCACAATTTGCTGTTGATAAAATCGGCTATTCTATCAACAACAACAATTGTGCGTCCAGAGCAAGAAACTCATTTCTGAGGAATGGCTTAACAATTTTTTCTCTTATGATTTCTACAGGATATCATTAACGAAAATAGATGTGACGAACATCCATTCTCAGGCTGCTCTGCCCTTGAGCACATTGCACCCATATACTTTGCAATCTTCGTTCTTGCAACACAGTTTGTACTCCTTAATGTCGTGGTAGCTGTTCTTATGAAGCACTTGGAAGAAGCAAGAGAAGGTGAAGACGATGTTTTGGCAATGCAGACAGATCCAGACTCTCCACAGGAGAAAAATATTGATGGAAATTATTTTTCAAAACAACATGAAAGCGTTCCTGATTACAAATCAAACAATAACACAATGATCATTCCCGTGGTTGGCTTTGTGAACCCCAAGAATAATGACTCTAATAGCAGTTTAAGTTCTATTGAACACACAGGTTATCCAATGCGCGCAAGCACTAACTCAAGGCAGCGACTTTCACCAGTTGACCATGCGCATACGGATCGAAGTCCAAATCCAAGTCTTGCTTCAATTCGACTTCCTCCAATCGCTAGCCAGCCGAATGATCTCAACAGGATCGTTGGAAGCTCGGAGAAAATCGACAGTTCATCGCTGTCAAGCCCAGAGAAAGAGAAACCAGATATGAGTCGATATGATGGAAATATCTCGCCACGGGCACCAATATACGTTATGAGCGAAGATAGTGACTTGTATGACAGCAACATGGAAGTTGACCGTGAGCCAAGTAAAGTTTTCTCGCCTGTTGAAGGGCACCCCGAACAGCGTTCGTTCTCGCCACTCTCAAGTAGCGATGATGAGGGGGAAAGCAGGAAATCTTTCTTCAGAAAGCCTCCCCACAAATCAGAATCTAAAAGAGCGAAGAGCTCTAAATCGAAACCAAAGGGGACTGCTAGTGTCTCACCCAAACCGGGTCAAAAACTGGAAAAACAAGCGGCTAACAAACCAGTCAAACCCGGCGATACTCGGTGGGCGTCTCTAACGTTTAGTACCGCAAAGAAAGGACACGAAGAAATCAAACTTCAAGGAACGCCAAAAGACGACGACAAGAACAAAAACTACCAAATGCAAAGTTACGTGTGATAAGCCACGGAAAAATGTAGATCGCATTACTACTCAAGGGCGTGGCCGAGTGCATATATTGCATTTTTGGCCTTGTCAGAAACTGATCTGGCCGTGGAACGTACTAGATTTCGTGGCTTAGTAAAAAAATCATTGCTAGGCAAGTTGATTTTAATAATTTTAAAATGTGACCAACGAAAACCTGGTAAGAACCTTCTTTAGAATGTAGCTCCCATTTTGCGGAATGTCCGTCCCTTTTTGTAAAAAGATTGCGTAGGGGTCGTTAGATTTTTGAAAGACCCTGCCGATTCGTACTAAATGTGCGGTACGGTATGTTCAGATCATTACGCAGGACTACCACATATTTCTTTACTTGGGCCATCCCCAGTCTATCTCCGGTTTTTGTGCACCAAGAAATAAGAGGACTTTCAAGAAATTAAAAATATACATCAAGCCGTAAAGCTTCAAGAGAAAGCAAAAATTAATCAGTGTAATTTGACGTACTTTAAAGGTTTTATTTTTGTAGCAGCTTTACATTGTAGATTTCTCTCTCTCTCTCTCTCTCTTTTACAGCGCAGGTTTAGAGAGAGACGTAAATAAGAGTGAAGGATTTACCAACGTGACTATTACAACTGTACATTAGTTAGTGTAAATATACGAAAATCGAAGCAAAGACAATAAAATATACTATTTGTAGCTATTCTTAATGTTCTGCAATGTTTTTAACAACAAAATAAAACATTTAAAATGCTATATGTGGCGTGACAATGTTTAGCCTGTGCGAACAAGAACGCGCTTACAGCGGCATTCGCTCTCGCTTGCTTGGAGACTAGATCGAAAAATGAGGAGGCGATTAATTTTACATGAAACAGGATTTACTCGCTAAAGGTTTTTTACTTCCTACTTTATCGACGTCGATAGTTTTTACTTGTTTCTGAATTGATTTAGTACGCGTGTTAGCGACGACCGGAAATACGTCTGCGGTCGCGGGCTATTCGCGTGTATAAATACACGAAAATTCAAGGGCCTCGATTCCAGAGAAATTACATCATTGCCAGAGATCAAAAAAGTGATTCACATGGCACGTTATTTCAATCATCGCCGAAAATAAATCGCATGCTCATTACAAGAGCCATTTGCATACAATGAAAGTTTACGACACCCGACCATCGCAGTTTTGCTAATTAAGATCCTTATTTTTTTTTTCGACCACTCAGTAGTGTTCACTTGTTCCAAAGTAATTAACGCTTTCAAGCGACAGAATTCGTGGACCGACACCTTTCGGAAAAGTTCTAAATTTAATCTTTTCTAGGCTTTCTTCGCAAAACATGCGTGGCTTCGATGGCGTAATGATTCTTAGTCCCAGTTTCCACGGTCTCCGCAAGTAACGCCTGCCATGATGCGCCCCCCCCCCCCCTCATTTGTGTATAAAATACGACGAAAAATGCCGGGGGGTACTTCCAGAAAAATTGGGTGGGGGTGTGCGGCACAGAAACCCTTAACCTACCTCAGACCAAAATCTGTGATTTTCCCTACCCTATTTCAGACCTGATAAAAAAATTGATACCCTATCTAAGACCAGAAGCCCTGGAGCCCGGCCCGTAACCGGAACACGTGGCAAGCTGTTACGGCACGTACACGGTTGGCGTAAACATTAAAAGGGAGACAGTCTTATCGCCAAATGACGAAGAAGTAGTTTCCCATTTCACACCAAAACGGCTACAAAACCATACCTTTGGCGCGGCACATACCTATATAGCCTATACAGTGGAACCTCGATATAACGAAGTGCTAAGGGACTGGTAAAATTTGTTCGCTATAACGAGGTTTCGTTATATCGAGGTGCTTTTCTACATATTTTACTATTACTGGGGTAAAGAAAATCGTTCGTTATACCGAGGACTTCGTTATATAAAGGTTCGTTATATCGAGGTTCTTTATCATATATTTTACTATTAGCTGGGTAAAGAAAATCGTTCGTTATACCGAGGACTTCGTTATATAAAGGTTCGTTATATCGAGGTTCTTTTTCATATATTTTACAATTAGTGGGGTAAATAAAATCGTTCGTTATACCGAGGACGTCTTTATATGAAGGTTCGTTATATCAAGGTTCCACTGAATAAGGGAGTACCCGCGTTGCAGATAATGAGTCTCGCTGCTTACGTAAGCGAGATTAATTACAGCACATTACGCAAAAATGTTCCAAAAGCTCTTTCAATCCAAGCGTTCATTTATTTGCAGTTCCTTTTAGTTTTATTCACGTTCTGTTGAGGCAAAAACTAACGAAGAACGTTCTGCAGTAAGGCCTTCTATGAGGTAATAATCACTTGGGAGAAGGAAGAGGATTTGTTTGGCGATCGTAACGATTTCAAGTTCTTGGCCATGTTTGTAAATGACCAACAGTTTACCTAACAGTTTGCCTTGTGTTTTGAAGCGTAAACCATGTTACGTTATACTTGAATTATTTGCTAGTGGTTATTTAATTTTAATGCCTGTAAACCCGTCAAAGCACTAACGCTTAACGACTTCCAATATAAACAAAAATTAACATTCTCTTTTCCAAAGGAGATTCAAAAGCTGGCCGCGACTCGAGCACTAGCCGTTTGTCAGAGCCGTGTAAATCAATGGATTGTGATTGTATGTGGGTTATATATCCCTTTGTTTCCATTGGAATTTACAGCGCCGAGTTTAGAAATGAAGTTTTGCAAAAATTTCTTCGGCTCCCAAATTGTCTACATGAACCAATAACCCGTAATCCGCTCTGACAAAAGTCTGGTGTTCCAAACAGCAGCTTTTGAATCAACATATGTTGACTGACTCATGAGAGCCCAAGAGTGTTCGTCAGCTGAGAAGTTTCTCTAAGTCTTTACAAAGTTCATCCATTTCAGGACTGCTTCCTTTAAACTTCTCCACACTGAGTCCCAAGACACTTGCAAGACCTGCCACCTGAAGCAAACAAAAAATTATTGCAGTTGTCTGTCGCATCGTTAATCGGGTTTTATTTTGTAAATATTTATCCAAGTAACCCAATCCTGCCTTTAAAAGTTAAGCTACTGCTTTGCAGATGAATCTGTAGATACTACTAGGGCATGATACGAATGATGCTGAATGATGGCTTAACAAACAAACAATGTGGATATTAAATAGGAGAGAAAAGGTAAGCAATCACATAAAAATTGTGAATTGGAAAGGAGGCCGTTTAATGGAGCTGGTCTCGCCCGTAGAGTTTCAACTGTAATCAGATGGCATGTTAGCGTTTTGAGAAAGTGCGTGTGCCTTGAACTTTACTGTGAAAAGTCAGCGCAAAATTAACCTGTCAAATTAAATCAAAGTGTTTAAAGTTTTGTGACAGAATTTAGACAAGAAAATTAAACTACCTCAGAACTGCAGTCTATAAATCTTCTCAATGCGTAAAGGCAGTTATGACCTGACAACAATGAAACAAAAGATAAATGAGTTCATACCTTGAAAAGAAAACGACCTTTAGAAGCCTTTGAGGGTAAGAGAAAACTAATTTATGAACAGACTTTCTAATATTAACTAGCCATTTGTCCATACTTCCTCGAATAATGGCATTCCCTCGATTAATCGCCTCCCCGAATCACCTCCCACCTTAGACGGAATTTTTTTATGGAATCGAAAGTTTGAACTTTCATATGGTAGGCAGAGAACGTATTCAGAGCTTTAAAACTTCAATTTGGAAAGAAAATCTTCCTCTTCTCTAATCCTCACCCAGAATTACCATGGGTTGGAAACGCGCGAGATCTCAACACAACAGCCCACATGCAGGGCAAGACACTTTAAAAGCGAGCAGAATTCTGTGTGAAAGACCGACCTGTTTCTGGTGACACATCCTTGCTCAAAACTTCAATAACAGCTGTCGAACACTCAAGGGCAATTTCTTCGTGTACCTGAATAAATAAATAAATTTAATTACCACTACAGTGTATGTTCATAATTGTTCACTGTTCTCGAGAGGGGATAATGACATTCATGTGATGGGTCCATCACTTGCTGTCCTTAGCGTGTGAGCAAGCTCTCCATTTGGGGGATAAAACTGATGAAGGGCTCTGCTTTTCCTTCCACAAGAACTACAAACTCAGTCCGACTTATCCTCTGCTCGCAATATTCTATTGGCAATCCAACACTTTCACACGTACAGCTTTGCGAGAATTACATCAGACGAGCCCGCCTGCTTTGAGAGCTGAAACAAGCTCTCGGTTCCAGTATGATCCCCCTGAGAACCAAATTTGACACACAGACGACAGTTAACTCTCACAGAAGGAGAAAGCGATTTTCTTCCTCTGCCGGTCTCCTTTTTCGGAGTGAGTTCAGCGATCGCCGACACAACACGGGTTTTGGGAATAAGAGCATCGTGTTTCTACGTTTGCCGCGAAAATTTCGGGCAGGCCAGCTGAGCCTGTTATCAATCAACTTTGATATCCGGAACGTCATTTTCAGCCAATGGTATCTCCCTTCGTCTGGGCGAAGTAACAATTGAAAATTTATGAGACATCATTTGAGGCTCTCCTTTCCTCGGCCGCTCGCGGCTCGCTCGCGCGTTCTCGCGCGGCTCGCTTCGCTCGCCCAAATAGGAAAGCTTGCTCGCGGGATAGCTGTCCTTCATTCTCCAATTTTGTTATGCTTAGAAACTTTATTATTATTTGTATACTCTGAAAGGATGGTGTAAATTTCAAATCCAAACGTTTTGATAATCCAATGAAGAAATTAACGCTACTGGAACACTATAAGTCACCAATAAACGAAAAATCTCATGGGTCTTTTTAACGTGTCTGAATAAGTCTTGTCAAAGTACTGTACTACGGGGGGTGACAACTCTAACAAAGGCTGTTTGGGCAGTCCTATGAATAACTTTATGTCCTCCCGGAAATTTCGTCGACCCTCCCGAATTTTTCGGTGGCATTCCCCATAAATGTTTAACTTCACAAAATTGTTTTATCAATTAAAATTAAAATTTTGATTAGAGATTTTTTGCAGCTTCTTGTTAATTATGTAACTTGTTAATTATCTAATCTTAGTTATTTTTTCGTTTAGAGGGTATCATGTTAACACAGAAAGACTATCAAACTTTTTAAGTATATAAAATCGTGTTTTTTTGTTTTTTAATCACAAATGAATCAGGCGAGCAGTGAAGGGGCCAACAACTAGGGGGGTCTGGGGGCATGCTCCCCAGAAAAGTTTGAAATCTTGTTGCTCTGAAACGCCATTTCTAGTGTTCTGAGAGGACAAATTCTGTCCAAAATGTTCTCTAAATCAATTGTCCTTTTTATTCTTATTTTTATTGGCGTGACTTTGCGTAGAAGTAGTGAATTTTATTTTATACAAGTTGTGCGGTTTTTGAAATTGCTCTGGATATCACTTTCAGCTAAGTATACTCTGTGTGGTGTCATTGTATGAGTATCATAAGAATTCATTTGAAAATTTCAGAACAACTGTCGAAATCTGAAATTTTCCTATCCCGAACGCATATTGATCGGGATTCGGGATTTTCGAGCAAAATGGGAAGGACCCCAACGAGATCAGGATGATTAAAGAGCCTTCACAGACATATTACTTTTTATGGCCTCATTTGTGTTTAACAAAGTTAAATGAGTTTCGTTTTTTTCTTACATACTTCTTACGTACTTTTACAAGTTTTCCAGTATGTAATCAGTGGAATGTGCTCTTAAAACTCGTCAAAGTGCAGCGTAAAAATACCCCTGAACTAATGAATGATGGGATCTGGTGTGAACTGATAGTATGTGCCTTGCACCAGCACGGCTCTTGTTTTAATCCGCAGGGGATTGCACGTGGTCAATCGCACTCGAACTTCATGCTATTTTAGTTGGAAACGTTGCTGATTGGTCTTTTCATATCATGGGGGGTTCGGCCGTTTTCAAGTGTTAAAATACATAGAATACAGCGCATACACTGGGAGCATATCACTGTATATATATTGTTTGATAACATGTAATATCAAATCTTTGCTCAATGTCCCGAAAATATCTCATACTTCACGAAAAATTTCCCAGGTTTCCCGATTCCCGGCAAAATCTCCAGATTCCCGGAATAAATTTGTTTTTCTCCCGAAACAGCCCTTGTTAGAGCTGTCACCCCCCGTTGTACTCGCGCACTGTGAATGGTTGAGAACATACAAGTTACCTTAAATCGAGCAATATTTGAAGCCAATGCAGCGCCTACGGTAGTGAGATCTTCATTTTTGCTCAGAAGACAGTTCACAGTGACAGCAGCAAGGGGAGTAGAGCGAGTGTCTTTAAACATGACTGAGTGACCTGTCTGATGGCTGGTAACACAACAATACTACAACACAAAATATGACTAATAAGTGAATTGGAATTAACGTTTCAGTCTGAGGCCGTTTTCCAGGTTTTCATGATGACGACATTTGACTACAACTACCAGAATGCGTTTCGTTTTCGCTTTTAAATTTGTCGAACCCTAACCTGAGGATTGAAAAACAATAACCATAATTTTCACAAGAAAACAAAAAACTGAAGAACTCTTGTAGTTGTGGTAAAAAGACGTCATGATCATATAATTGTCCTGCTAACGCAATGAAAATAAGAAGAGCCTAATATAACAATAGGTCATCCTCAGTAGCTAAGTGGCAGTGCTGATGAGTCAAATGACGCATTTAACATTGCATCTACAGAGCTAAGATGTCCGCTTTAGATCTAAGTGAATCAGAGGGCAGTAACGAACCCATCCAAAACGTACAGCCACTGTAGCCACTAGGAGTTATCTCGAACTCAAACGTTAGTCAATGACTTCCAAACAGAAAGAAAGGATCATTGGCAAATCGAAGTTACTATTATGATGCTTTCTCCTTGTTTTAAGGTAATAACAAAATAGGTACAAGTATAAACCTCTAAGGACTTATAGAGCATGCTTTTTTAAAATTCTCCAGAAGTCAACATAATCACTTAGCAAAATCATCTCTGGCAGCTGGCCTGCTGGGCAAGCAGAACTTTGTAAGTCACTTACCAGCTTCACACATTCAACTTGACTTGAAGAGGAATTTATGTCTGAAAATTGTCTGCAGGTCATATTCACAGTTTCCTGTAAACCTGTTTGAAACAATACACAGACCTGCATTGAATTTTAAATTTACAGTATCCAGCTTCAGTTAAATAAAGATAACCTCCGATGTTTTTGCATTTATTTTCCCTCTTCAGTATAACTAAAAATGTCGAACATTGGCAAGATGATGATATTAAGTCTAGGGGCTAGACTCACTAAAAAAATCTTGTTTTGCCTGCGGAAAATGCAGTGATGCGAGTATAATTATAAGGTTTTACCTTGGGTTCAAGTCTTTTTTAACAGTACACAAAATTTAAAACTCACCTTTAGAATCAGAATATAACTGATCATTTAATGACAACACTTGAAGAAATTTCAAACTAAGCTGAACAGCGGAGCAATATTTCTCTTGAGTTAAATACTTGTCAACCACCTTATCTGTAAAACAATTTAAGGATCAATATAACCTTTTCTAATAAAGCCTGACCTTTCATCACCCCTTTTAGCAAACAGTCTGATCGTTGATGTAGAGAGTAGGTTCTCGATGAATGACAGGTAACTATTGCAAGGGGCAGGTGGCGGCCTTATAATTAATTTTCTCCAAACTAGAAACTAAAATACCTGACTTCAAATCACTTTCACACGATACTTTAATATCTCTTCTTATGAATTCTTCTGATTATTTAATTAACTGTCAATTAGTTTCATTTATCTCGCAATGCTTTGAATTAAGAACCAAACTAATAATTATTAATGAATGAATGAATGAGAACTGTAACGTTTTGTAATGTTTTACACCTACTAATTAGATGAATTAGTACTTAAATTAGACTAATAGCTTTTGCAATACTGTAATTTTTTAATGGTCATGCAAATAAAGCATTTGGTGTTGTTGAAGTTGGCACGAGCAACTAGGTTGACGTGACAACACACTTTGCTTTGGTTTGCTTCACTTTGACAAGACGAGCTATGACGATTATGATGATGATGATGATAATGATGATGATGATGATCAAGCAAACAGATTGAGTAACTAAAATCTTTTAATATCAGGACCGTAGGAACGAATTTGAAAGTGGGTGGGCACGACTGTTGTGGCACTGAAAGACCTTTTACTCAAAGCATTTGTAGCATGCATAACTAATATCAGTTTCACTAAACCTGTTGCAGTCTATCTGAATGAAGCAGGTTCATTTGCATTAAGAGATTCTATTATGGATGACACGGAGGCTATAGAACTTTCTTGAGCATGTATTTTCAAAATTGTAAGCTGCGTTTCAACACGTTCCAAGTTTATATCTGAATCATAAAAGTTCCAGGTTGATAACGGCTCACTTGAAAAATCGCCCCCTGCAACTGTTGTGAGAAGCAAGTTTTCCAGATTCATATAGATTTCAGGGGCGTAGCTTGAGATTTTGAAGGTGTACGTTAGGGAAAAAAAGTTAGAAGGCCGAAGGCGCTTCAAAGTAGGGGGAATGATCGTCCGGGGCATACTCCCCACAGAAAAGGTTTAAATTTAGGGGCTCGGAAATGCCATTGTAGTTCTGCGTTATCCACAGGACATTTTACTCAATACAAAAGAAAGTGGAAATGGTTAGAACATATTTTACCCATATCTAGCATTGTCGTTATAGTACAGTGTTTGCGGAAAAAGGTAAAACAGTGACGCCATCAAGGAAATTACAAGCAAAGGGGGAGAGAGCCTGTCTATTCTCGTCTCTACTGCGAAACATCCCTAGTGATGCACTGGCTATAAAGGGCGAGCATTTACCCTTCAGACGGGCAAAAGACACCAATATAAAGATCATATAATGCAAATTCAAAAAACCAGTCACCCTCAGTGTTTAATGATAAAAGTGCTTGCAGGAAATCATTGTATATGTTACAGGTCAAATTCGATTTCAGGTTAAATTTTTTTAACCTAAGTTGATTCTCTATTTGTCTTGTCTTCTATCTAGCCCTAATTATTTATGAATTAGGGCTAGGAGACAAAGGAAAAAATAAAGAATCAGCCTAGGTTAAATCAAAATTAACCTGAAATCAAATTTGACCTATAACATATATAAAAAAATTATTTTCCACACGTTCGTAGATGGACGCTACGCTCCTGGATTTTATAATCTGGTTGATCAATCTAGACTTGATTCCGGTTCACTAGCAAGTCCAGGGCTTCAAAATATCTGATACATCTGTTATAGTCTTGTTTAGTTCCGGGAAAATGTACGTTGGGTTGTCCTTCATCTGTGCTTTTCTAGCATTACAGGGATTTAAACGGACTTGAGAAGTTTAAAAATTAGCCCTAACAACATATTTTGTAAAATCAAACGGGGAATTGCGTTGGTTATTAAATCAGTATTTTCGACAATAAAGTTGTAATTTTTTTTCCCTTCCATTTTCGCCCAAAAAGTGAAGGGAGTGGGGGCGGGGGAAGGAGGCATACGGCCATGTAATTCATGACGAAGGTAACTTTTATCTAACGAGGAAGGTGACAGGAGACAAAAACGTAAGGAAAAATAACGCACAGTGTTAAAGCAAAGTACAACTGAACTTACCAAGAACTTGAATTTGCCTTTCTTGCACTCCTATCAGATCTTTGTTATGTAGGCAGTCTTTTAATTCATCAAGATGACTCAACTCCTCATCTGAAAATTCTTTTGTGTCTGTAAGAACGTCTTTCAGCTGAGCTACATCTGAGGCCATCTAAATAAATTATAAACGAATGTAAAACCTTAAATTCACAAGACACTACAAGGCTGTAAGGAAATACGGATTTCCAAGGTTTATTTTATAAAATTTCACAGACTTACATCAACTTGGTTGAATGTGTTGGCCTTTCTCAGCACTGAGCTTTGACTGTCAATTGGAAAAAAAATTTAGCCTTGTTAAAAAAGTAAAACATGTGTAAATACAGAACTAAGAATTCAGGCTTATTCCAGATACAGGCAACTCCCTCTTAACAGATGGTTGCCTCAGCCAGGGGTTTCTGAAATTCTCTGACTTTCCCCACCTGTTTCCTTGTGGATGTTTTCTTGATAATGTAAATTTTCCGACCAACTGAATCAACAATTTTAACCTCTCCCTCACAGCCATCCCCTCAACCCATTTGTTTATGTTTTAAGCTGTGTTTTCAGCAAGTCATGTCAAGTCATGAACAATGATTCTTCACCCAGACACCTGCCTATGAAGGAGAATTCCCTTTGTCCAGACAAAATTTTTGACATATCTTCTCTCACATAAATAGAGCGCTAAATAACGACATAGGCTAGTATAAAAGACAACGGACACTTTTACAAATGCATCTGACCAGCAAAAAGAAACTTTCATAAAAAGTTCCATTAACTTTACGGATCAAAAATAGTGGCCTGTGTGCAAGTAAGAATAAGTAAGAATGAAAACAACAGCTAATCTCCGTGGCACGTCCCCTCCAAAGGGGTGGGAGATCAGAGGAAGGGACAAATGTAGGAGTATTTGTATTATTCTCTTTCCATACCCACCCTTCGCCTTTTTGCACCACACTGAAAAATGTAAAGCATAAGAAAAGTCAGGGATTGTCATTTGTAAGAAAATGTTGTTGTTGAACGATATTCTTCACCCCAGTAATAGTAAAATACAAGAAACAAACCCTGACATAATGAAAGTTCATTTTTGTGAGCCAATTTGGCCAGTCCCTTAGCTTGGCCCTTTGTTATATGGAGGTTCGAAAATAAGCTCATTTAAAACAGACTGACCAGCCATCTGGTTGACCCCTCCTCCCTGCAGCTGTCTGATTGGCTGATGAAGTATCTCTTGGCTCAAATATGGATTCTGGTTGTGTTGTTGATGATGAGGATGCTGAGCTTGAATGTGATACTGATGATGTTCCACTTGCAGCAGTTGGTCTTACAGACATGGAGTCAATAATAGGTCTTATCATCTGGCCAAATGAACTGAAATATAAACAAAATGGAGCCTCCATTGGCATATTGTTTTAATCAGTCTTGTTGTTGTTACTTGACTGTAATTATTATAAAGATGCATTTGATACACAAAAATTTGCTCCAAAATAAAACTGATATCAACATAAATTATTTTAAATACTGATAACTATTTTTTGACCCTAGAAATTAGAAATTGGACTTCCTATGATACCAGCTGCCAAAATTGATCAAGTAATTATTAAAAATATAATATATTTTAACTCTTATTGACATGATGCTTAGGGGAAAATAAACAACTAACTTACGTGTTGAGCACTTCTGATGGAAGATCCTGAATGTGTTGAGGGATTTTGTTGCCTGTTAAGAACATGGCAACTTCGGCAGAGAATGTGTTGCAGTTGTGTTCAAACAAGTGGTACTTCTCTGGTCTGTTGATTATCAAGGGGATTTTAAGATGGATCAGTGGTTACACTTTTTAACAGCATTTTTTTACAAAAAAAAATACCAAAAAAAAATTTTCATCACAGGAAAACTAAAAACCAAAGGTTCAGCCTGCATTCCCTGATAGAAAATGGAAGTAGAAAAATTCCTTACTGGCAAAATCAGGTCCCGCGGGTTGAAAAGGAAATTAGTTAACCGCAACACTGTTTCACGCATTACTGTGTCTGATCTGCCATGATAACTAAGATGTATTTTGGCATTGTTTTAATTCTTTTTTTCAATCTCTATAAGCTTCAAATCAAGAAAGTTTAAGACTAAGTGACCTGAGGCCATGCCAAATTTTAATAGCTTTCAAATTGACACCTTATGTCAACCAAAGTTTTAGGTCTAAGATCTTAGGTCTAAGATATTAAGGGTCGGGTTGAAGCTGAATTTTTTGGTTTCCAGATTGTACACAGAAAAAGGATTCCATGTATTCTTAATTGAACTTTGAAACAAGTCACAGTCCTGTAGTAAACTTGATAAAATGCTGGACCAACTTTTTTTACTGTTTATCACATCCTCACAAAAAAGTACATTGAGTTGGGCTTATAGTTTGATTTTATGATATATGTGGCTAATTCCATATATCTGACAAGACTGGAAAGAACAGTTCATGTTATTAAATTGAGACTTGATTAACAAATTACCTAAAATCTTGTTGCCCAATTCCATTCAAGAACTCTTCAAAAACATCTTGAAAGATTTCAGTGTCTCCCATATCTACCACCTCATCAGGACTACCAAGAATAGTTCCTCCCTCAAAAAATTAACATGTAGTTACAATAATGTTTGATAACTAATGGATCATATTAGCCATGTGAGCAAAATGGAAGATCTTTTACTTCCATTCTTTACTAACAGACAAATCAATGTTGTATATTAACAGGGCTTCTGATATTTCGCGCGGACCCGCGAAATCCCGCGAAATTCCCAAAAAAACGCGAAATACCGCGAAATCCGCCAGAAATATTTCCAAATACATGCCGGCAAAACATATTTAATACTTATCTTGGCTATTAGACCTGTTTTATTCACCCCAATCGTCCAATTCGTTTACTGCAACGAGTAAACAACGTCCCAAAACTACCAGGCGTGTTTAGATGACCGTTGCGAAAAGCTGGGTACTAACCATAATGTTAATAGCTTCAGCATTCGCTCATTTCTCGAGCAAACTGTTGTGGAAAGAGTAAATGATTATCCCTGTTAAAAAAACGTTAAAAAACGCTGGTCATATCGACGCAAAATTGATCGATTTTAGCTAAATTTGCCCCCCCAAAATTCAGCGAAATCGGCTGTTTTTTACTGATTGTTTCTTGGCTAAGTTTCCCCCCGAAATTTCCCGTGAAATCGGCCGATTTTTCTTAGAATTTGCCCCTGAAAATCCTTCGTAATTTGACTTTTTTCCGCTAAAATCCCGCGAAATCGGCCGATTTTTCTGCGAATTTTGTCTTTTCTCCTGCGAAAATCCTGCGAAATCGGCCTATTTTCCGCGAATTTTGACTTTTTTCCCGCGAAAGTCCCGCGAAATCGGCCGATTTTTCCGCGAATTTGCCCCTGAAAATCCCGCGAAATTTTGCTTTTTTTCCGCGAAATATCAGAAGCCCTGTAATAATATAGCCAAACATTGCAATTTCACACCCAAAATTCACCAAACGTGAACAATAGTAGTTTTGAACTTGAAGAGGCTAAGCAAGTTCATTTAGTGTCAAATTTAATATTTATTATAATATTTATTGCTTATAGCGCGCAAATTAACATTCGAATATGATCAAATGTCCAAATTTCAAATTTCCAGCTAATTTATTGCCAAAATGCTTTCATATTATCAGAATGTTTATGGAGTTCACAATTCTTTGTGTTATTAGTTCATTGATTAGATAACTTTCTTCCACATGCAATAGTTGAACAACCAAAACACTTTGTTTATAATGTTCCTCCAAGTGCCTATTAAAGAATACAACGCAAGCTCTACGTCTAGAACAAAACATGTGTAAATAGAGGATATTACACGGCTGCGCAGGGATACGAATTTTATCTTCGAGTGCTGAAAGTATCTCTCATGAGTGAGCGAAGCGAACGAGCGAGAGATACTGTCAGCACGAGAAGATAAAATTCATATCCCCAAGCCAAAAACCAAAACCAAATGAGTTAAGTGTATACCAACTGGCATCACATACAAGTATACACATTCACTAGATATAAAGCTGCATACTTTATTTTTTTTTAGCTGTTAAGTCATTTGAATTATATCTATATTTATCAAGTGGCAACGCTAATGCAGTGATTTTGTTACCTCTGCGTCCTGTATCCCTGATGCAAAAAAATCCCCAAAGACGCAAATAATTTGTGGTATGCGCCCCATAGGATGCAAAGATCAATTGATCGACATGAAGATGTCATCGTAGAATATCCTGTTTGTGTGATTTCTGTGGCTGTTCTTGTGGCTGTTGTGACATGATGCTTATTCCTGGTAGTCTTTGTTAAATATGTGCTTTACAATAGAAGAAGTACATTTTTATTTCAGTAAACTGTACTGATACAGAGTTCTGGAGTCTGCCTTCAGATTAACTGTGTGGTTACAAAAGACCCAGGGATATTGTTTTTGGAACTGGGACTCAATGGTTCTGGACTGGGACTCATGATTTTTCACAAGATGAGTCTCTGGACTCACCAGAACTATTTGTAACAAAATCACTGCTAATGGCTTACACCTGCCAAAACATGACTAAGTCAATCAATGTATGGCAGCTTAAGACTTTGATTACCGTATTGTTATGGCATGTCTTAGCTTCTGAGCTTGTTAAGCAGTTGAAGGTAAAACACAAAACACAGTTCTAACTATAAAAACAAACTTACTGGTAAACAGCTCTCTATGCCACCTCCACCATAAAAGTACTCTCTGCCGAAGCAGACTATACCAGTGTGCCTTTAATTAATTGATTAAACCAACATTTTAGAACAATCAATCTGATATGGGTATCATGGGGACTCAAGACTTCAGTTTATTCCCACAAACGGGTCTGTTGTCAAGCAATATCAGAAATTTCTCTGCACCAGTACCCTCATTTCATTCAGAATCTGAATGTTAGAAAAGTCTCAAAGGCTCTGCATGCAGAGCCTTTGAACTGGATTTTTAACTGAAACACAATTGTGATTGATTTGGATGGGATTTGCAAAATTGCACATTTTGCATACTGTTATATCAGAAGCCCTTATACAAGTTATGTTGTTTATAACACACATGTGACAGTAGGACCAGGATGGTATCTAAAGAAATGTATATTTTGTTAAATAATTCTATAAGAGCTAGCTTTCCAAGAACGAGGTTTCAAATTCTACACAGCCAAGTAAATTGGCTAAGGGTAACTAATGTGACAACTTTTTTTGTCTCCAGTTGAAGTGAGCGTGCAAATATCTAACAATATTATAATTATTCACTGAACTATTTAGCTAAAACATTTTACTAATTTTGGTAGTAAAATGAAATTAAACTTTAAATTTACATACCAAACTCCTTCAATTCTTTTCCCTGTCGGTATAATAAGGATAGATAATCATCAACTTCTTGATAAGATAATATCCCATTTTGTAAGAGAAGTCCCTCATTCGAATGACTCAGCATGCAGAGATCGATCAGAATATGTATGTACAGCTTTTTCACTGATGGATAAAAGACTCACCTAACAGGAGTGGCGACAACTGCTTTGCAAAACCTCTTGAAATATCATACACGTACAATTTAACGGGAATCTTCTCCATTAAAAGATCTTTGGAAAAAAATCTAACACAACGAAGCAGCAAGAAACACTTTGTTGTCAATAGTTATGAATAGTCCCAGGCTTTCTTCTTACCGAAAGGGTCTGGGGAAAGCCCACATCAAATTCCTCCCCTGGTCCTCCGGGCCGGGCGAAACGTCCACCCTGCGGGGGAGGCTACGACCCTGACGGCGAGGAGCTGAAAGACATGGCTGCGATCGAACATGAAAGAGCAACGATTCAGCAACTTGACAGTACTTTATTGTCATAAGAAATTAACGGAAAGCTTGGACGTGATTCAGATCGCAAACACATTTGCTGGACGGAATGAAAATCGTATGAAGAATTTCGGTATCTTCACTAATGCCGACCTATAAAGAGCAACAAATACTGGATAAAGTATGCAAAGTTACGCGACAGAAACAAATCAAATACTATAATTTTATTCCCTTTTTCGATTTTCAATATGAAAAAGTTATTTTCAATTGTCAGCCCTCCCACTTTTCACCTTGCTCCGCGGTCCCTGACTTATCATGTGAATATTACAATTTGTAAGTTATTGTGTTGGTTTGAAGACCATAAATTTAGTCTTTTTTAGATTTATTATGTTGTTAGTATTAGAAGATTAGTGTCATATCATCTGTCTTCAAGTAGAGTACATTGGTATCATTTAACAGTTTGGGTGGGAATTCCGTTTGCCTCTTTATTGATTTTTTCCTTGCTTCTGAATAAGTACTCACTGCAGAAAAATAAACGAACGGGGGAAAATGGTCAGTAATTACCAGAGAATAAAGGTCTTTTGAAGTAATAATTTCTGCTCGAATTATTTCAACTTAGTCAATTCTGACACCTGCATAGAACCACTAACAGAATGGTTGTGCTGTCTTTGAATGGTTGCAAAAATCACTGATGCCACTTAAGCTTGTTCAAATAATGTAAGATAAGAGCGCAGATGAGAGCGTTCCTTCAAAGTCGTAAAAACAACAAGCGAAAAAGCAATGCTCTCTTCACACTTATTGACACGGTAGGTTTTTTCATAAACTTGTAATTTGTCTATAATTAAAAGTTACGTGTGTGACTGCTAGTAGGGAGAAAAGCACGAGTGTGTGCGAAACTGGAAAGGTGTGTTGCCGCCCATGAAAAAATCGAAAGCAGTTGACTTTGGTTATCAAATAGGATAACACTTTCAAGGTTATCCAAAAACCTAGATTCTTTATTGTAGTAATCACAATTCTATTTCCAAAATTTTCTTGTAGCTTTTTTTCATGTACACACCACTATAAGCGTGTTCTTCCGAATTTTGGATTCTCTTGGTAGTCGAAAGAAGGAGTAACGGAAGGTCGGCTGATAACAGGTGCATTCCTTTTAACAAAAGTACACGTTGCCCTGCTACGCGACGTGGCATTCTTCTTCTGTGGTCGAAACAAATGTTTACGGCATTTTAGATGAACTGTCTGACCAGCTTCTACTAGAATGAGTCGTTTAGCGTGTCTGGCGCTATTTATACTACCGCCCCCCTATTTGGTTAAAACAGCAGCTTTTTCCCCATCATGTGTGGCTTCGAGACAGATTGTCATAACAGGACCAATTCAATTTGAATCGTCAGAAAATTTGGCAAAAACAAGGGTTTGCGCCCTTACCCAATCCTTACCCTTTGTTTACATTTTTTAAAAATTGTTTTACTATTTGTCGTGTAAAGTTGGCAAAACTGCGTAAAAATTTTATTCAAGACCATCAAATACATGCGAGATCACGCTCCATGCCCGTCACTGTTCAAATTTCTAGATACATTCACAGTTTGTGTGTGTTTTTTTTCCGGGCAATGACAAATATTTATTTGTCCGGCTACAGCTAATTCTTCGGTAGATACATCTTTCTTTGGTACTAAAATAATAAATGTGCTTATTCTTCTACCCGCGGGTGTGATTGTTGTAATACGTAACTTTTTCTTTCCGGATACGGTTTCCGTCCACACATATCCTAGTAAATCCGGTATTCGAATCCGCAACTTTTTGAATCCGTTTCCTGAAGTGGAAATTTTTGAATATGCGATGAATCGGAATCGTGTCGACACTAAATCACTAAGGATATTTGTTTACCCGGCCAGTGACGTAACAAGATATCGTTATCGCGAATCATCAACCCCGAATCGTGAATACTGTGAAGAATACTGTAATGAATACTAAGATGGCAACTTCGTTCCCAGGTTCTCTCTCTTATTCTAGCGATAAAATCGAGAATCATAACACAAGGCAGAGCAAGATGCAAATTTCCCTCGCCTTCCGAGGCATGCTCAAAAGGTATTTCAAAAATTTATGTAGTTTTAACCAGATTTTATGTTTTTTTATCACCATTTTTACTTTTTATCGGTTTTATCTATCATAGATTCATTTTACAAATTTCAATTACAGAATGACTCTAAAACGCTTTTGATCATTTATATGTTAAAAGGCGCTATAGTAGATTTACAAATTATTATTATTATTGCTGTGTTGCCAAAGAGATTTCTAGAGGAGTCCTGGGTACTAGAGTTTATCGGATACTTGTAGAATACGTGTTGACGTGCAAAATTCGATTTGAATACGGTGGATAGGTGTGGACATGGAAATGCTTGAATCCGGAAAGAAAAAGTTGCGAATTCAAAAATATCCGAATACATGTGGACGGAGCCAGGGGTCTAAGGCGAGTCTCAGTAGGGTTGATAACAATGATGCTTTTGTGAACGTTGGAAATTAGCACACGCAAAAAACACGTTAATTTAGGTATGAAATTAGTATGCAAGCAAACTGAAGAGGACATGGAGTTCTAGTGTTCCAGAACTTTTTAGTTCGGTCTAAAAAGTCTAAAACTGCCGGAAAAGAAAGTTAATCGAAAATGCTACCCTAATGTCAATACTTGCGGTGACAAGGTGATCTGTGGAAATGCAAAAATCCTGCAATCTAGTCTTGTGCCTTCAGGACTATGAAAAGTCTTCGGTGCAACGCCTGGACACTGATATAGCCAACATGAAGTCACTTTTGGCTGGTTAAATTAGTGGAAGAACTCAGCATAGATAATGGTGCGAGGTATCCTCCCTGGGCTTTCAAAAAAGTCTTTCGTCGGAAACTCGCTCCGCTCGCCAAACTCGTGAGGTCGACCTGCAGCAAGTCTATATCCTCCCCAGTCGCTGTACTGTTCAAGTTTGTGCAAAAACAAATTTGGGTTTACTTCGGTGTACGAACCTGTGTGAACTTTTTCTTTGCTTCGCAGCTTTTGTTTTTCTAAGTTCTATGCTGACTTCTTTGTTTCCTTTGCTTTACGACAATTGTGAGTTTTAAAGGTTCTTACACCGAGGATGAGCCGTAAATTTACTGGTTTTGTAATTAGTTGAAAGAACATTATATTCACCTACCATTCGTCGAGAGAGAGAGAGAGAGAGAGAGAGAGAGAGAGAGAGAGAGAGAGAGAGAGAGGGAGAGAGAGGGAGGGAGGGAGAGAGAGGGAGAGATTGATTGATTGATTCACTTTTATTTGAATACGGTAATTTCATAAGTTACATAACTTCTTTACATGAAAGCCGTATAGAAACAGAAGTAAATACTGTACAACTACACTAAAAATATGTACAAATAATAAAATATAGTAAAATGTAGTCAACAGTTTGCCTGCCTACTAGCCAGTTTTCTTTTAAAGATAGCTTTAGATTCGGACGCTTTTATGTCATTTGGTAAAGAATTCCACAGCATTCCTCCTCTGTATGAGAAAGACCCCTTATAATATTCTGTTTTTGGAACGTGGTCCAGTACAACATTATATTCCGCATTTCTTAGCATAGACTTATAAGGGTTGTTCTCACAGACATTCGAAAAAAGATCGCTTAAGTAACTAGGTATATTTTCATTCACTGTATCATACATTAATAGACTTAAGTGCCTTTGACGCCTCGAGGCAAGCTCTTCCCAGTTTAGTTGTTTTCGTATTTGTGCTGAACGAACGTCATAACCTTGAAAGGTTATTATGCGTGCAGCACAATTTTGTAATTTCTGGATCCTAGTGGCAAGTCCCTGGTCTAAATTGTCCCAAACAACGTCGCAGTAGTCGAACACAGGCTGGATAAGAGATTTATAAATAGTATTTAGAACATCTAATGGTACATAATCACGTGCCTGTTTTAGACCACTGATGGATCGATTGACTTTTGAACAAAGTTTGTCAACATACTCGTTCCATTTAAGATTTTCATCTAAGTGAATTCCTAAATATTTTGTTGTTTGGACTCGTTTAACATGATTGTTGCCAATCTTAATTGGAAAGTCTCTTCCTAAGTTAGATAATTTGAAGGTAGTTGTTAAGAACATATACTCCGTTTTAGTGACATTTAAGCTTAACTTATTTGCAAGAAGCCAGTCCCTAACGTGAGTTTGGTCATTATTTACCTTGGCATATAGTTCAGCAGTGGATACAGAGGACGCATATATCGTGGTATCATCGGCATACATGTGTGCTTTGGTATGGAGAAGACATCCAGGGAGATCATTGATATAAATTAAAAACAACAAAGGGCCTAAAATTGAACCCTGTGGAACACCACAACTTATCAACTGGGGCTTAGATACACAGCCCTCTACTACACCCTGCTGTTGCCTATTTGATAGGTACGAGGAAAACCAGTCGAGCGTTACACCCTTCAGACCATAGAGCTCAAGCTTTTTTAATAAAATATTATGTGAAACGGTGTCAAAGGCTTTGGCAAGATCGAGAAGCACAATCAAATTGGTCATGCCTTTGTCAATGTTAAGATACCAATTATTTGTTAAATGTAACAGCGCTGTCACTGTAGAGTGAAGGGAACGAAATCCAGACTGGTTTTTTGTCAACAGGCCATTTGAATTTAAGTACCTGTATAGTTGATCGTAGACTACCCTTTCACAAATCTTAGAAATGGCTGGCAAGACAGATATTGGTCTATAGTTTTGTGCATCTGTGCGATCATCCTTTTTATACAAAGGAAATACTTTAGCCATTTTCCACTGTGAAGGAAAGACGCCAGTATCTATGGTTTTGTTTATGATACAGGTTAAAGAAGTGGCAATAATTGGGCCAGCTTCTTTTAGAAGCCGAGATGAGATGTTATCAAGGCCAGTGGCCTTGTTCGGAGATAATTTACCTAATAACTTTAAAACTTCAGTGGCAGAGGTATATTGTAAATTAAAAGTCGTGGAAACAGGCTTTATGTAAGAGTCAAAACTTGTATTTCCACTAGGCAGTGTGGAGGCTAGGTTTGGACCGACAGATGTAAAATGGTCATTTAAAATCTCACACATTTCTGCGGGTTTTGTGAAGGAATTATCACCACTTTTTAGTTCACTTATTGAAGATTTACTTACTGCACTTACGATATGTTAATTCATTGATTGTCCTCCATATTTCCTTCGGGTTACCCACATTTTGTTCCACTTCTGATTTATAATAATTCGCTTTTGCCATTTTAATCTCATTATTTATTCTATTTCTTTCTTTTCTATATTTATCCCAGATAGATGGCTGTTTTGTTAATATAGCCTGCCTTTTCAGTCTGTTTCGACCTGTTATCAGCTCCCTCAGATCAGTAGTAATCCAAGGGGATTTTTTATTTCTTACTCGCCGCGTTCTTATGGGCGCATGAGCGTCAGCTATTTTTAAAAACATATTTTCCCAGATTTCAACCATTTCATCGGGAGTAGTGCAGTTTCTTAGGCTATCCCAGGGCGCTGACTTTAGGTCTTCTCTGAAAGCACTTGCATTAAAGTTTTTAAAAGAACGAGGGGTCACATGCTTATGAGCGTTTTTAGATGAAATAGCAAACTTACGTACTGCATAGACCATACTATGGTCACTTAATCCCATATGCACCACTCCTGATTTTAAAATCCTTGAGGGTTCATTTGATAAAATTATATCAATAAGTGTACTAGAATTTGGCGTGATTCTAGTAGGTTCATTGATTAGTTGTTGAAACTGATAGGTCGAATTTAAGAGAGAGAGAGTGAGAGAGAGAGAGAGAGAGAGTTGATTGAAGTAAGCTCCGTGCAAACGGTCGCAACATTGTTGGCCAACAAATCCCAACAATGCTGAGAGTTGCACGTAGCTCCTGACCTGAATCTTGGCAGGGATCTTTATAATTACCTCCTTTCATTTCCCCGATTCTACTTTTTTTATCTATTGAACGGTTTTGCTTTTTATTTTGATCTATTTTGAATGGCGTGATCACTGAAAACCAACAATATGCAATCTTTATATTTAGTCTTAACAATGTTTTGCGAGGTTTATTATGTCCTCTTTTCCTGTTCTCGCGTGCGACTTGGAGTAGGTGATCCAGCCAGAGTTAAACATCACCCTGAGGCAAGAGAAATTTTTTGACAAAGATTAAACTAGCATTTTTAGATTAAATATTGAAAAAGGAACGATATCAACCGCTTCTAGAAGAATTGACAAATGCCTCACCCCCGGGAGGGGTTTTCTAACCGTTACCCCACCACCGGGACCGAGAAGATGACAATACTCGCCAAATAGCTGGGGGGGGGGGGGGGGGGGGGGGGACTGAGCACGCTTGGGTGCTTTTCGCGTTTTGATCAGTTTATTATTGAGCCATAATTGAAGTCTGCTTCACAGTCCTTCTTTGTGTCGTCACGCAAAGGACGAGAAAGAGAGGAGCGTTGTTTGACGACAAAAGAACGGCCAAGGGCGGATTTAGGAGGGGTGAGCCGAGGGTCCCTCGACCACCACTTTTGTTTCAAATTTCGTATTATTTTAAGTAGAATTCTCAGCAAAATGAAAAGTATCTATAGAGCTGGTAAGTGTCCCGGACACCCCTTTCTAAATTTTCTGGATCCGTCCCTTAATGCTTCACCTCTCTCCTCCGAAGAGGCCTCTTTGTATTGTAGGGAGGCTGGGGAGAAAGTAGAAGGAAGCGCGCGAGCCATGATGGGATCCCCCGCGCGCTTTCTATTTTTTAGTTATTGCTATTTTTATCGGGATACCCAGGGGCAGCCTCACCTGCGGAGGAGAGAGATGCTTCATTCAGACTAGTAAAAACCAGTGATCTGATTATTAGTAATCAGATCGAGTGTGGTTAGTTGACAGGTTGATTGTTTTAGTGCTTCACACAGACTAGCGATACCATCATCGGTGATCTGATTATAAGCCAGATACAGTGTGGTTAGTTGACAGGTTGATTGTTTTAGTGCTTCACTCAGACTAGCAACACCATCATCGGTGATCTGATTACCAGTCAGATCTAGTGTGGTTAGTTGACAGGTTGATTGTTTTAGTGCTTCACTCAGACTAGCAACACCATCATCGGTGATCTGATCATTAGCCAGATCTAGTGTGGTTAATTGACAGGTTGATTGTTTTAGTGCTTCACTCAGACTAGCAACACCATCATCGGTGATCTGATTACCAGCCAGATTTAGTGTGGTTAGTTGACAGGTTGATTGTTTTAGTGCTTCACTCAGACTAGCAACACCATCATCGGTGATCTGATTATCACTCAGATCTAGTGTGGTTAGTTGACAGGTTGATTGTTTTAGTGCTTCACACAGACTAGCGATACCATCATCGGTGATCTGATTAAGAGCCAGATACAGTGTGGTTAGTTGACAGGTTGATTGTTTTAGTGCTTCACTCAGACTAGCAACACCATCATCAGTGATCTGATTACCAGCCAGATTTAGTGTGGTTAGTTGACAGGTTGATTGTTTTAGTGCTTCACTCAGACTAGCAACACCATCATCGGTGATCTGATTACCAGTCAGATCTAGTGTGGTTAGTTGACAGGTTGATTGTTTTAGTGCTTCACTCAGACTAGCAACACCATCATCGGTGATCTGATTATTAGCCAGATCTAGTGTGGTTAATTGACAGGTTGATTGTTTTAGTGCTTCACTCAGACTAGCAACACCATCATCGGCGATCTGATTATTACCCAGATATAGTGTGGTTAGTTGACAGGTTGATTGTTTTAGTGCTTCACTCAGACTAGCAACAGCAACATCGGCGATCTGATTATTACCCAGATATAGTGTGGTTAGTTGACAGGTTGATTGTTTTAGTGCTTCACTCAGACTAGCAACACCATCATCGGTGATCTGATTACCAGCCAGATCTAGTGTGGTTAGTTGACAGGTTGATTGTTTTAGTGCTTCACTCAGACTAGCAACACCATCATCGGTGATCTGATTACCAGACAGATTTAAATAAAGTAGTTTAGTTGACACCAACATGTAAATATGTGGTTGTACACATTCTGCTTTCAAACCACAAAAGAGCAGAGTCAATCTGTTGACAGCACAAAAGTTTGACTGCAAAGCTCTGCATATCCGTTTCACCCCAGAGGACGTAAGGAATGAATGCTGAATAATGAGCTCAGATAATGATTGGTTTGAAGAAGTTATGTCGACTTCATTCATTGAGCTGAAGACATCCAACAAAAACACTAAGGCAATACAGTCCAGATCATTAATGTTCTCAAACTGTACAAATTTTCCATAATCGTTATTAGCAATGCATAACTGGCGGAAGTGATTTCTAGCGAACTCTTTGTCATTATATTCGCAAAGGCACTGTGCTTGTAAGAGAAGCTGTTTCTTCGTGACTCGAAGTTTCTTCAACAATTCTTCCATAAGAATGCTATTTTTTGTCTTTGACAAAATGCCGGCTATGAATTGTAAAACCATTGTAGACACATCTTCGGGAATCTCTCTCCCTTTTACAAACGAACGAGCCGCTAAGTACTCATGAACAGTCAAGTGGGTAAAACAAAAATACTTCGTTGTTTGAGAAATCGATATCATAAAAGGTGGACCACAATGTAGAAGCCCTCCTCTTCTGAGGGCTTCGACATCAACTTCTTTCAAATTTAGCCGTTTCATTTCTTCGTCAGTGAATTCAAACTTTCGCGACAATAGCGACTGAGCTGCAAAATCAGACAGTTTATCTAGGGTGCTTTCGCCGAGAACGGTTTGCTTCTTCTTGATGTGATTTCTTTCAAAAACGGTCAGCACTTCAGAATAGAGCTCACTAATTTTACCAGGGAGATCTTCGGAACTGTTTGATTCTTTCAAAATCCACTCAAAATGTGAACACATTAGGGCGCAGAGTACAGGAACGTGAGCAAAGCTGAGAAGATCCTCGTTCTCGTTGATGTGTTTAAGCACGATGTTCTTCATGCTCTCGTTTTCTCGGAAATAGCTGTTGATGTACTCTGTCACCTCCTGTTCAGAAAATCCTGTTATCTCTACATTACGATGAAAGTGAACTTCACAGAGTTTATCAGATTCATCAGGTCTTGAAGTTACCAATACAGTGGACTGGCCTAAGATTTGTCCGTTTATTAGTTTGGCACATAATGCAGCAACCGGCATTTTCTCTCGACAGGAATTTGGATACCTTTCATGTGTGTTACCGACAATGCAATCTTGCAGAGAATATTCGTCAAAACCGTCAATTATTATCAAGACTTCTTCAGGATGATTGACCAAGTATTGCAGAAGGAAATCATCGATACGGCACTGATCATCCAATAGTGTACAACAGTTCAAGATATCTTGCAAAGAAACATTCTGCTCACCAAATAAACTTAACTGCCGAAAAGTCAACAAATACGCAAACGCAAAATCTGGAAATTCCCTGTTTCTTGCGCCGGGCTTAAATAATTCATCATTAGCCCAATCTCGAAGCAGCTTTTGACAAAAGAGGCTTTTTCCGATTCCTGCTTTTCCGGTGAGAAGAATGCGTTTGGGGTTACTCTCATCATCGACTGTCCGAAAAAAAATTTCGTGACTCTCCTTGACTTGAGTTCCCCTAACACGACTATAATCAACAAGCCGGTCTCTTCTCCCTGTATACTCAACTTTGCCAACGGACTTTCTCCCATGTTGTATTAGAAGATTAGTGAATATATCATCTGTCCTCAAGGAGGGTATAGTGGAAACATTTAACAGTTTGGGCAGGAATTCCGTTTGCTTCTTTATTGATTTTTTCACTGCTTCTGATACGGTACTCACTGCGAAAAAATAAATGAACAGGGGAAAAAGGTCAGTTATTGCTGGTAAATAAAGGGCTTTTGGAGTTCATTACATACCAACCCTGTCTTATGTATGGCAACATTTTAAGCCAACCACTCTATAACAAATGTGAAAAAAAAAATGCATCTCAAATGGCTATATAGTCATTTCTGCTCGAATTATTTCAACTTTCCGACAGCTGCTTGGAACTACACTATGAACTTTGTGCTGTGTTTGATATCGTCACAAAAATAGCTGATGCCACTTATTCAAGATAAGGGCAGGATGAGAATTTCTTACGAAGCACAAGTAAGAGCGACTCTTTTTAAAAATCAGTGCTAAAAATTAATATAGGGAGAGCGGTGTTATTTTTGCTTGTATTGTCACGGCAGGTTGTTTCAGCAATGAGCACCGACGCTGAATTCCTCGGTAATGAAAAATATTAACTGCTTTATACTTAGTACACTTATGTAGATAATTTTTAAGTTATAAAATTTAAAGCAACTTTAATGTAATCAGGCAATCTAGGATTTTAAGGTAAACTATAAAAGAAACGAAATTACACTTCTCAAATAACCTCAAATGAAAGATTTTATTAAAAACCGCCGCCCGGTTAGCTCAGTTGGGAGAGCGCCGGTCTGCTGTGCGGGAGGCCGTAGGTTCAAACCCCGGCCGGACCAACACTCAGGGTCTTTAAATAACTGAGGAGAAAGTGCTGCCTTTGTAATAACATCTGTAAATGGTTAGACTTTCTAGTCTTCTCGGATAAGGACGATAAACCATAGGCCCCGTCTCACAAGCCCTTGCACATGTAATAAATCTGCGGGACGTTAAAGAACCCACACACTCTTCGTAAAGAGTAGGGCACGTAGTGCCCGGTGTAGTGGTCTATCTCACTTTCACACTCATGTATGGGGGCATCATCACTCATTCCTTCAGTACTTGTAAACTGCACCTTAAGCAGTCTGGCAAAGTCCCCCAACCAGTGTTGTAAATTATCCCTGAAAAGCCCTGAGGGGAGTGGATAATAAGATATTTACAATTACAATTTACTGGCAAATTATCTTGCTTTTTAATAATCCTTTTATATACAAAGTAAGTTTTTTTTACTGTGACCTCGATTTATATACTAGGATGAAGCCTCCCACGCAGGCGTTTTTAGGGAAGGGAGAAAATACGGAGGTTACGATTTGTATTAGGATTTTAAGAAAAATGAATATATAAAAATAATTCAAAACGATGCACCTCGAAAGGCGGACGCTATAAAAAAAAAAGATGAAAATGACTTTACTGTCAAAAAGGTAGCTGTTTCATCAGGTAGGGTATTCTCTTAAGAATCTTTTCAGAGCAAGCACTGAGCCATGTCCTATAGAAATATTTTTAGTGATGTGATCAAAATGTCTGAAGCTTTCTACGGGTCGGAAAGCATTTGAAACACTTCATCGGCAAACTAGAAGGAAATCCTTTTATTGTCTCAAATACAAGCAGGAGAAGACGGGAAGTTCTAGATCGTTCTTTCGTTCTTTTATTATAAATGACGTAAAAATGACGTCACTGCATTGTCAAAGGAAATCACTGTATAATTTATTTTCATAATTTCTTCAGATACGTTTCTGCTAAGGTGTTTTGCGTTTAATATCCATTTTTAGAGGAAAGAATGGAGAAATATGGGTTTAATTAGCTATTCCATTTCACAATAATGACGTCAAAATGACGTGCATTGAGTTCTTGTGTCGATCAAATTATGCTGAGAATGTAAAAAAATGTGGAGTTCATTGTTTTGTGCAATTTGGTGCCCGTATCATAAGTGGTTATACATTTATAAGGGGCGCCCCAGACCCTCCTTTTCCTAAGAAATCCCATAATCTTGGTCTGAACACGATGAAATTCAGCTAAGCTATTGGTTGCGATTATCATTTGTGGATTTGGACTTGCCTAATCCCTAGGCCTGCGTTTCGGGTCACGTGGTCTGTTTGTTTCAAACACGTCACCGAAATGCATTGATCGAGAAGGCCTGGGAAGACGCCATACAAGAACTGGGCAAGTGTCAGGGTCGTAACATGGTATATGGGCTCAGGGCTCAAAGCCCAAAATATGACTGGGATCAGGGCTCAGAGGAAAGGGCTCAGGGCTCAGAAGAATGGGATCAGGGATCACAAGGCTTTTTAGCCCGAATCAGGGATCAGATTTATTACACCGTCTAAAAATCTCTTATCACAATATTTTTTCGCATAATAAGGTTTGTGTCCATAGAATTTCCTGGCCGAGGTACATTACCTATTCTTGCTTCCGGCTGGCGGCAGTTCCTGTCATACGAAGTCCTGGTTGTTCGACGAAAACATGGTATCATATTCTTAATTTATTTAATTGTTGAGGGCACCGTAATATGAATCTCAAGTCACTTTTCCCGCTTTGTAAAGCAACTCCTCAACGCGCTGTCAACGCCAGAAGGCAGAGAAAGCGATTTATACATATCTTCTTTTGCGAGAAATGGGGAAGAAGAAAAAGGACAAAAAGAAATCCTTTTACAGAGAAAGGTAAGTAAGTACTTCTCTGACTGATTTACTCCCGACAAGGGTCCAAGCATAGAGTTTTTCGGCCGATCAAACATAACAATACAGGACAATAGACACGATTCATCGAAAGCGGAATTTACTGTATAGGTCCCGATTGCCTCATCGCCTCAAGCAAGTCACAAGGCGACTATAAATCGAGTTTCATATTTTTTGACCAGTAACTTAACCTTTAAAAGTACTTAAATAATTAGAATGGACGTCAAAAGTAGAATACAAGTACAATGAATTCGCGCGCTTTGTTGCAAAATAAATGCTTTCTCGCAATTTAACTCTGATGAGAAACCGAGATCGTTTCACCTACAAGTACTAGTATGGGACTGGGAAAGTAAAGGACACATTCCATTACTGTCTATTACTGTATAACTGATAAATGCTTGTATGATAAATAATCTAAAATTACAGGTAGAATTAGTGAAAATAAGTGAAACACCAAAGACTTACCTCGGTTGAATGAAAAGAACAAACCCTTTATAGTTTATTTGCTTTAGTTTTTTTAATAAAATAAACGTTGAATTGGTGAAAGGAATGTTGCATATTAGGTAAAAGTAGCAGAGTCTGCAGGAATTTAATATATTATAGCACTCAGCATGAAGGGCCACCAGTAATGGGCCCAATATTTGATTTTTGAACCGGGAATGGGTTATTTTTTTCATGCAAGATTTTTTCAGACCTCATCCGTGCAGTGGCTGTTTTGGTGTGCACAAAATTTTACAGCCTTTAGTGACAATATCGATCTACAAGAATTTTTTCGACCCTTTGGGCTATTCGGCCTGGGCTTATGTAATGGTTGGCCCCGAAAGGTACATGTATCACCGCCTTGGATTTGGAGCCTGAATTTTTTAGTGGAGTGAGAACACCCGCTCAAAACGACCACGCATCGCGGTGGCCCAGCTGCCTTTTAGAATTAATAGAGAGGCTCTACCAATCCTCTAATTTCTTTTATAGTGGTCCTCAAAGCGATTACACACAGAGAAAGCTGGGTCCGAAGGCACCGGCATGGCTTCGAAAGTCGCACGGCAAGAGTAAACCTTAAGGAGGATATGGATGAGGAAACGAGCCCGGAGGGAAAGGAGCGACAAAGGAAGGCATTGCAGAGCTTTGCGAAAGAATTCGGATGGGGTGTACGCGAGGGTGTACGACAGCAAGGAACGAGAGGGAAGACCAAAAAAGAGAGCTGATACACTTGCACTTGCTCTGAGTATGTTCAGATGGAATGCGTCGGCACATGGAGAAGTCGATCTGCTGAAAGAGGTTCAAGGGAGTGAAGGACAAACTACAGTTCAAGACGCAGCTGAAGAATATGAGATTATCTATTCAAAAGGCGACGTAGTTGCTCTCAAGCACAATTACAAAGTTATATCATTCCTTTCTTCCTTGCAGTTCCTTTAAAAGATCTCCACCATAACGCCGAGTGACTTATTCCTGGAAGAGTGGGTTTGAGATGGCTGGAAGAGTCAGAAGAAGATCCCCTTGTATACCAGACTGGGCACCGTGACGATAAAAATTCACCTGAGTGTATCATCGGAAAGTTCAAATAATAAAAGATGCATGGAAATAACTTCTGTTTGAGCTGCCTTGAAGAGCAACGCCTCGTTGCATTGCTCCAGGGGTCAGTTAGATCAAATGATTCACCTGCGTCAGGTGGTGACGAAGAGGAAGGGGAGCAAGCTCAGGTGGACAACTTTTCAGAGCCACTTAGATTCGAAGCTGGAAGGAGTAGGTCTGGAAGACCTACAACCAGATATGTCCTCGGACAATCTACAATGGTTATTAAGCCAGGAAAAGCCATTTATGGGCTTGACACAGAAAAGCTGTTAAACTGAACCTGTGGCTTGCATCATTTAATTTTTCTACTTCATGTAAAGCAGGTATTTTGCTATTGGTAATTGATCGTGATCCTCACTGTAACACACACAGAGTGAAAGAGGAAATTCACATAAGACTACACTCTAACAACATAATAATAATAATAATAACTTTAATAGTAACATCCTCGTGAGGTTTTTCAGGAACTATTTACAAACTATTTCCAATTTATAAAAGCAAAAATGACAATAAAAACTCGAAATCACAATTTATGATGGTATTCTACTAAAATCTAAAGCTTATGAAGGAAATGTCTGCCTCAATAGTGTGTCTTTCAGGGCGCGCTTGAAAGATGCCAATGAGGCACTTTGCCTAAGTTCATCATGCAAGTTATTCCATATGTAGGCCCCTCTGTAGGAAAATGTGCGCTGGCCTATAGCCGTTCTGTATAGCGGAATCCGCAAAGAGTTCCGTGTACGAGTGTTACGAGTATGTATATTTGAGCGCTTGGTAAACTTGCTCGTTAAGTATTGAGGTGCAAGATCGTTCTGACATTTAAAGGTCAAAACGGAGTCTCTATAGAATAATTGTTCTTTAACAGGAAGCCAGTTTAGCTCTCGAAGCAAAGGTGTTACGTGGTCAAACTTCCTAGAGTTTGTTACGATCCTGCTGGCAAAATTCTGAATAGATTGTAATCTGTTTATATTCTGGAGTGTAGTATTAGACCATACAGATGAGCAGTAAAGCATCTTGCTAAAGACTAATGATGTTATTAACAACTCTAGTGTTTCCTTGTCGAAGCTCCTTTTGACTCTATTTATTTGGCAAAGCTTTGCGAAACAAGATGACACTACACATGAAATATGGTGATCGTAGGTCAGATGGGGGTCAAGAAAGACTCCCAAGTCCTTGGCAGAGTCTGTTGGCTTCAGTGTTTTACCTAAGAATACCACTCTAGGGTCTTCTGGTAACCTGCTTAACATCTGTCTGGTACCGAGGAAAAGGAGTTTAGTTTTATCGGGATTGATAAGTAGATGGTTCTCACAGCACCATTGAGCTACACTGTGAAGGTCTTGTTCGAGCTTTTCAATGGCAGCATCAAGCTCAACGAGAGGAAATGACATGAATAGCTTTGAGTCATCCACATACGATTCTAGGTTGCAAAACGTCGGTGACGTGGGTAAATCGTTGAGGTAAATGCAGAACAACAATGGTGATAGGATTGCACCTTGAGGAACTCCGTGAGTTATAGGTAGAGTGTCAGAGTAGGCGGAGCCAATTCTCACGTATTGCCTGCGACCAGTTAAATAGCTCTTGAACCATTTGACAGTAGAGGGTGAGGAGATGGAGAGTTTGTGGAGCAACCTTGCATGGTCTATACTGTCGAAGGCTTTGGATAGATCTAATAGTACTAGTGCTGTTATCTGCTTTTTATCCATTGCTTCGAGTATCTTCTTCGAGTATAGAGTACATTAACAGGGATAGCGGAATAGAAAGTCCAGAAGCTTGGTTGCCTTTAATCAAGAAACAAAGCAATAGGAGATCCCTACGACAGCGGACCCGTGAGGCAAAAGCCCATACAAACAACGGAGTAATGCACCAATCTCAGCAGCTAATATAATTGACCAACCAGAGCCAGAGCTTGGAGTCTTGTAAGTTCACTTGCGATCAGTCGACAAAGACTAGCAAGGCAAGGTCTTTAAGTGTTACTTTTTCTAATGAACACTTGAAGTACGCAGTTGAAACGTCGCGATCTACGTCATTAAGTGACTGAATCGTGAGACAAACGATTACACTTTATCAATATCAATATTGTAGACCAGTTTCACGAGCGACATGAAACTTTTGGTTGCAAGAGTCTCTTTGGAAATAAAACATCTGTGACCGACAAAGATAGGACATTGATTAACTGGACAAGTTATCCGGGCAAGCAGATATTCGTACAGGACAGGAATTGGAAAGATAGAGGAAGACTTTAGTTCTATATATATTATATTGCTCTTACAGAGCCGTTAATTCAACTGGGGACCAACCAGCGCTACCTGTGTTTGCTGTTTGACTAAGAATGTATTTATTCGAATTTTGAATCCAATGCTTTCTTGTGATTGGCTTATAAACCTCCGGGTGGCCCCGCTCGTATGAGCAACTCTGAAAATAAGCATTGAAAATACTTTTGATGAACGTTGCATCCGAAAAAATCAAGTTTCCGCAGCAAGATCTTTCAAGATGTACGATACTTAAAGGGAAGTAGACTATTTTTAATGTATAAATTAACAAAAACTTACATTCTGTATCTTACTAAAGCTCCCGTTCAAGGAAATCAGGTTTTATCATTTGTCTAGTATCGCCAAACATTGTATTTCAAGAGTTTTAAATAGAATAATGCACAAAAAG
This sequence comes from Porites lutea, assembly GCF_958299795.1. NCBI lineage: Eukaryota > Metazoa > Cnidaria > Anthozoa > Scleractinia > Poritidae > Porites > Porites lutea. Next base: position 962,977 of record NC_133206.1, read on the forward strand.
AAGTTGACTCATATTGATCTTTGAAGCTCTGATAGAACCTACAACTTGCACTAAAAATTAAAGTTAATTTTTTTTCTCATCAGCCCATTTAAGCATGTTCTGTATTCTATATTTGGAAATAAACAAAGTTGTCTAAGTTAAAATTTTGTGTAAAACATGGATGGGGTCAATATTTTTATCAGGGCTCAGGCATCAAAATTTTGGGGGAAATGGGGCTCAGGGATCAAAATAACGGCAAGAAAATAGGGATCAATGGGTCCCGAATATACCATGTTACGACCCTGAAGTGTTAAATGTCCACTAAAATATAAAGAATATTTTTACCTTTTCCTTGTAAGTTATCACCATCATCTGAAACAAAAACGTAAATTTTGTAAGACTTTTAAATACAGAGTATTATTTTAGTAGTTGCTTGGTTCTTTTAACAGGCATAGAGAGATACCTTCAGGCCTGTTTTCCCTTGGAGAATGGACAACTGACCGTGGCTAGCCTAAAAGTAAATTTGAGAAGAGAAGAAGGCGATAGGGGGATGTTTTCATCACAAGATTCCAAGGGAATTTTCTTAAACTCATACACTTTGTAACAAAATGGCTATAGAATGGAAGAAAGACAAATCATAAAATTCCTCGTTAGGACCTTGGATAACATGACTACGATCACTGAATCAGTAGCGATAAGTCAGGCTACCAGGTAACAGTGACCGCTGGTGGCTTAACACTGACTGACTCATCATGAGTGTAGAGAAAAACACGAGTGTTTGCGAACAAAAGGTGTGTGTTACGGACTTGTATAGCGTTACAGCGTGACATCGGGTCACGTGGAACTTGACGTTTGCAATCATGTGACTTAAGCGTTTTTCGTTTTATTTATTCTAAAATAAATCTCTCTCTGTGTGGTTGATATTTATCGATGTGGAACCTTAAGATCCTTTGAATTCTTCGAAACCAGCGACTAACGCCCTGTAAAGCGTTACTTTCTCTTACATGGTCACTCCGAACCGGATTATTCTGTTGGTGATAGTTCTTGTCGTGTTAATCCTTGGACCGGACAATTCTTGTTTACGAGCACGTGGTGTGGATTTTTCATTCGTCGTCGAGTTGACTATTTTAAAAGGGCATGTGATGCCACCCAAAGTGAAAGCCATTTCAAGGAAAAAAGCTGCGCGTGAAGGGCACAGAACAACCGTCAAACGTATTGCTTACGCCGTCAGTGAACAACTGGATGCCTCGTACAGCGACGTTAACTTGGACGGGAACAAACAAGCGCTTGCCCTAATCGTGTCAAAGCTTCACCAGCAAAGGCAATCCCTGCACGTCAAATTGGAAACCCTAAAAGTTGTGGACGAAGAAATCTTGTCAATCGTGGAAGAAGAGGAAATCGGAGACGAAATTCGGGAAGCAGACCTCGTAAATGAATTAATTCAGCTCACCATTGCTAGAATTGATAATTTCCTAGAAACCTTGAAGACCCCCGCGAAGACCGTGGACGCACCAAAGGACGAGACACCGGTAAGCCCTTCTAAAGTTGTTACTAGTGACTTCTTACCGTCAAATGACTCTGTTGAATCTCCGGTAAACCTTCCTGTATCTGCAGGAAATGTTGAAACTTCGAATAATCTTGTTGAATCTACTAATCCAACACCAAGTTTAAGCTTACCCACTCAAGAAACAATCCCTCGAGTTAAATTACCTAAACTGGACTTGAGAAAATTTGATGGAGAAGTTAGTACATGGCCCACCTTCTGGGATGCCTTCGAGTCCTCTATTCATAAGAATCCTACATTGGCTCCTATTGACAAGTTCAATTATTTGAACTCTCTCCTTATGAAACCAGCTCTTGATGCCATTTCTGGCCTGTCTCTCTCTGCATCAAATTATGAAGAAGCAATTGCGATCCTTAAGAAGAGATTTGGAAACAAGCAACAAATTATCAATCGCCACATGGATATTCTTCTTAATGTTAGCCCTGTGACTAATCAAGACACAAGAAAGCTAAGGGAACTATATGACACTTTAGAGTCTCATGTCAGAAGCCTTAAGTCACTAGGAATCCCTTCAAACTCCTATGGAAGTTTACTCTCATCAATTATTATGAACAAGCTGCCTCAAGAGCTACGATTGATTATTAGTAGAGAAATAAAGGATCAAGATTGGCAGCTAGATAATATTATGCATGCATTGGAGGACGAGTTAAAAGCCAGAGAGCGTGCAGTCCCTCATGATGAGTGTCAGTTATCAGGTGGAATTCAAGGATTCTCAAAGGCTCAGACGCGTTCAACTACATCTGCTTTATTTGCAGGACATTCAGGACCCACTTGTACATATTGTAAACAGAGCCATCCCTCTAACGCCTGCAAAATAGTGACCAACTCTGCAGCTCGAAAAGATCTTCTCATTAAGCAAGGAAGATGTTTTGTTTGCCTCAGGAAAGATCATCTCAGCAGAAATTGTAAATCAAGAATCAATGCTTCAAGTGTAAGGGTCGACACCATATCAGCATTTGCCCATCTGATGGCACTCATGAAGGTAGTGCCCACAATAGTACCAATCTTTCAAGAACACCGAGTCAAGAACAGCCTCAGAATCAGCGCGGGAACAATGATGAAGGTACCCCTAGAGCTGCACCCAGACAGGAACAGAACCAGAAACAACTAAAGACCTCAAAGCAGAACCTCACAGCCCTGTATGTCAGTGCCGCTACTCCAGTCCTGCTTCAAACAGCCAAAGCATTGACATACAAGCCTGGCAATTCAGCAGTCACAGTGAAAGCTCGTTTTATCCTAGATAGTGGAAGTCAACGAACCTATGTGAGCACAAGGCTAAGAGAGCGTCTAAAGTTACTGACTGAGAACACTGAAAGGATATCGATCAAAACCTTTGGTTCGACAAATGAGAACAGTCAGTGTGTGGATGTTGTCCGACTCGGTGTCGCCACTGAGCAAGGACAAGATGTAGAACTGTCAGCCTTTGTCGTCCCCACAATATGCGATCCTCTTCAAAGTCAATCTGTTGTACAAGCTAGCCTCACCTATGCTCATTTAAAGGGACTTAAACTTGCTGACTACCATACGGGTGAAGACAATATTGACATTGATATTCTTGTTGGGTCCGATCAGTATTGGAGTCTAGTGTCTGGCAGGGTGGTACGAGGAGAGCATGGCCCCACTGCAATTGAAACAAAACTTGGATGGGTTTTGTCAGGTCCAATCCCAGAAGGAACACAAGTTAATAGGCAGCAAAGTAATCTTGTCACAACACATGTACTGAAGAGTGCAGTAAAACCTGTAGATGTCACAAATGAGACCCTTGATGGAACTCTAAAGACATTCTGGGAACTAGAATCGCTTGGCATTAAACCAAGGACACTGTATGAAGAATTCCAAGAGCAGATATCCTTTACGAATGAGAGGTATGAAGTCCATCTTCCCTGGAAAACGCCGCATCCGCTCCTTCCAGACAACTACCAGTTGAGCAGGAAACGTCTAGAGAATCTTCTTGAACGTCTTCGCCACGAGCCTGAAGTCCTTAGAGAATATGACTCTGTCATAAAGGAACAGCTACATAGAGGCATAGTTGAAGTTGTAGAAAAGCCTAGCGAAGGAGAAGTTGGTAAGGTCCACTACATACCGCATCATGCAGTCATAAGAAGGGACAAGTTAACAACCAAGCTTAGAGTCGTATATGATGCTTCTGCAAAATCCGATGGTGTAGCCTCGAACGATTGTCTGTATGCAGGACCACCCCTTGCTGAGAACATATTTAATGTACTTTTGAGATTTCGTGTTAACCAAGTCGCTTTGACCGGCGATATCGAAAAGGCATTTCTGATGGTGGGTATGGCGGAGGAAGATAGAGATGTGTTAAGATTCCTGTGGGTGGATGACATTGACAACCCCTCTCCAGAGATTGTGGTTCTAAGGTTTACACGTGTTGTATTCGGAGTCTCGTCTAGTCCTTTCCTGTTAAACGCCACAATCAAGCATCACATTGAAAGGTACAAAGAAGCAGATCCTGAATTCGTAGAGAAATTTCTTCGCTCCATTTATGTGGATGACCTAAGTTCTGGAGCCCCTGAGACTAATGAAGGCTATGAACTTTATCTGAAGTCCAAACTCAGGCTTGCGGAAGGAGGATTCAACCTAAGGAAGTTTGTATCAAATTCCCCTGAACTAATGAACAGAATTCAAGGTAATGAATCCAGAAACTCTAGATCTGATGCTGGTACATCCAGTAAGGCTGCTGAGCCCAAGAGTGTACAGCCCCCTCGAGCCTATCCAGAAAGGAATGTTGTTTCTGAAGACAAAACTTACGCCAAGAGCATGCTTGGCACAATAGAAGAGAAAAACAGCTCAGACTCAAAGGTCCTTGGAGTACGCTGGAACCCCATGAAGGATGCATTGATATTTGATTTGACCGAGATAGCGAACTTTGCAAGAGACCTTGAACCCACCAAGAGAAACGTTGTTAGTGTTGCCGCGAAGTTTTATGACCCTTTTGGATTTCTTTCACCAGTTGTTATAGAGTTTAAGTTGTTCTTCCAAGAACTTTGCCGAATGAAAATTGGTTGGGATGATCCCTTGAATGATGAATTGTTGAAGATGTGGGGCAAGCTGTTGGATGGGTTAGAAGGTGTAACAGCACTTTCACTATCAAGATGCTACTTCCAAGGAGTTCAAGAGAGAGTTGTCAGTTGTAGCCTTCATGGATTTGGTGATGCATCCAGTAAGGCCTATGCAGCAGTGATCTACCTGCACGTGACTACCACCACAGGAAGCTATGTCAAGTTTGTCGCATCCAAGTCCAGAGTTGCCCCTGCGAAAGAATTATCCATTCCAAGATTAGAGCTTCTTGCCGCTCTAGTATTAGCTAGGCTGATTGAGCATGTTAAGGAGGCCTTGCAATTGGAATTGGCAATTACAGATACAAATTGCTGGACTGATTCCAAAGTAACATTATTTTGGATCAAAGGCGAAGAAAAGGAGTGGAAGCAATTTGTCCAAAATCGTGTCAATGAGATCAGGAGCCTTGTAACAGCGAGTAGTTGGCGACACTGTAACGGAAAGGATAACCCAGCCGATATTCCCTCGAGAGGATTGAATCCTGTAGAACTCTCAAAGTGTACCTTGTGGATGAAGGGCCCCAAGTGGTTAACCAATTTTAACGAAAACAGTGAGAGCGTGTTCGACAGCACACATATACCTGAAGAATATTTTGCAGAAATCAGAGCTGAGGAAAGAGCAAAGTGCCAAAAGGAAACCTCATCCGTAATGCTTGCAGCAGTTGAACCCTGCGGTATAGCACAGATCATGAGAGCAGAAGACTATAGCAACCTGCAGAGACTTATAAGAGTTACTGTCCTTGTTCTAAAGTTTGTAAGAATCATGAAGTTATTACTGGAAAGGGACACCCTTTCCCAAGACGAGTCGACGGATCAAGATACTGCATTCGCAGAAACCCTTTGGATTAAGGAAATACAGAAGTCCTTAAGCAAGAATCCCAAGTTTGATATTTGGAAGAAGCAGTTTGGCATCTTCACCGATCATCAGGGCATTATGAGGTGTACTGGACGCTTAGCCAAGGCGGAGTTACCAACTTCAGTCAAGCACCCCATTTTGTTGGAGAAAGACCACCACATCACATCCTTAATTGTCGAAGACAGCCATAAACGAGTTATGCATGGTGGTGTGAAGTCCACTCTGACAGAACTAAGAGCAAGATTTTGGATCGTACAGGGCAGACAGTTCGTTAGAAAGCTACTGTACAAGTGTGTGATTTGCAGAAAACTTGAAGGAAGGCCATATCAAGCTCCACCGCCCCCGCCCCTCCCAGAATTTAGAGTAAAGGAATGCTCACCATTTACCTATACTGGAGTTGATTTTGCGGGACCTCTCTATGTCAAAAATCATTCTGGCCCTCAGCAGAAAGTATGGATCTGCCTCTACACTTGTTGTGTTACCAGAGCTATTCATTTGGATCTCGTACCCAGCCTCACAGCCTCCGCATTATTGAGGAGTCTCAGAAGATTTTCTGCCCGTCGCGGCACTCCACTGTTGATGGTGTCTGATAATGGGAAAACCTTCAAGTCAGCAGCGCGAAAAATCACGAAACTGATGAACGACCCGGGAGTAAAACAGTACTTTGCCAATGCACGGATGAAGTGGACGTTCAACCTTGAAAAGGCCCCTTGGTGGGGTGGCATATTTGAAAGACTTGTCAGATCTGTTAAGAGATGTCTGAAGAAGACTATCGGCGGTGCAACCCTTACCTATGAAGAATTGCTTACAGTAGTCGTGGAAGTGGAAATGATACTGAACTGTAGACCTCTGTCCTACGTGTCTGGTGAGGATACTGAAGAACCCCTTACCCCGTCGCATCTCTTATGTGGGCGACGCCTAATGAGCCTTCCAGACAGCAACAACAGCGACACTCCAGATTATGACATTGATGTTCAGCCACAGGATCTAAGCAGAAGAATGCAGCACCTGAGCAACGTTCTGAACCACTTTTGGAAAAGATGGAGAAACGAGTACCTGATCGAGCTGCGAAATGCCCATCGTTACCTTAATCAGAATGACACTATCGGAACTGTATCTGTTGGAGATGTAGTTGTTGTGCATGAAGAAGATCAGCCCAGAGGAAAATGGCGTGTTGGCAAGATTTTAGATCTCATCGTTGGATCTGATGGTTGTACCAGGGGAGCTTTGGTCCAAGTCCGAAGCGAGGGAGAAAAATGCACGAAACTCAGGCGCCCTGTGCAGCGGCTTTACCCTTTAGAGATCCAGTGCGAAGTTCCTGTCTAACAAGCAACCGAAGTAATCTCAAGCCAGAATCCTGATCCAGTTAGCACTGAAGTGAGAACTGAGCAACCAGTGTCTACACGAAGCTGTCCAAGACCAGCAGCTGCAGTTGAGGCTGACCGAAGAAGGAAGACCTGGCTGGAGGATCTGACTTAATGAACTTTGAACTTTGCTACGAATTATCGTTGAGTTTAGGTGTCTCAATAGTATGTAAGGTTTGTTGACCAGATAGAATTAGGTAGCCAAATAATAATCTGGTCAACAGGGGGGAGTGTTACGGACTTGTATAGCGTTACAGCGTGACATCGGGTCACGTGGAACTTGACGTTTGCAATCATGTGACTTAAGCGTTTTTCGTTTTATTTATTCTAAAATAAATCTCTCTCTGTGTGGTTGATATTTATCGATGTGGAACCTTAAGATCCTTTGAATTCTTCGAAACCAGCGACTAACGCCCTGTAAAGCGTTACTTTCTCTTACAGTGGGTTGCAGGAAACGTTCGAAAGCAGTTGATTTTTATGAAAGTGAACATGATCCTCGCAGTTGACTGTTAACCTAAGCGGCTGATTTTTGTTATCAATACGATAGCAGATTATTTATGTACTGAGTTTAAATTGCAGAATACAATCCGAGAAAACTTTTGCAAGGTATTTTCTTTCTCATGCTGTAACACTGAGTACTGTAATCTGCCACAGATATGATATACTGTATGATAAATATGATTAATAATCAGTACCTCTATAGTAAGGGTCCCTATAGCCTAAATAAGGGTCCCTATAGCCTAAACCTATATTACAAAACTCATCTAGCAACTATTATCAACATCGGGCTCTCAACTCACCCACTATTAAATTTAATCCTGCCGCATTTCCATCTTCCCTTTCAAAAATGTCTCCTAGCAGCTGCTCTAGAAACGCTTTTCTTGTTACTGCTAAGTGAATAAGGGTCAATAAACAAAGTACGATGGAAAAAGCCATAATCCCAATAATAGCAACGTTTAGTTTTGATTTCTCTTTGTATCGTAAGTCATTGCATGTAATATTAACTGGCCTTTGGTTAAGTGAAGTTAGCGTCATGTTTGTCTGATGGCATTTGTACTCCGCAGGAAAATGGAGGCGCTGGTAAGTACAGAACAGTCCCATCATGACACCAAGGAAAATAAGCTGAATGCAAACATGAGCGATGAATGTCAGCACAAACGTTTTCGAGTGTTTTCTTTTCCTTTGTTCGCCTCGCTCTCTTTGGATCCGTCGTAGAATCGTAGCCCCCACAAAAATAAACGGCACCCAGGCAATCCCCAGTCCACCATACGCGATACCAGAAAAGTCTAATGGTGTTAGATGGAGTGGGAGCAGGCTCATAGCAGAAGTATAATTGTCATAACAACGTTGTCTGGTGAAGTCTTCTGGCTTGGGGATACAGTTAAATGTCAGTCTATCTTTGTCGTGGTAATCCTTCAGGAAACCAATTACAAATGGCCAGGAGATTAGAAAGAAAATGAAATGAATACCACCAAATATGGTCTGGGTCCTGAGAGCCAGTTGAGATAGATTATCCATGGTAATCAGTGCCGCTCAAGATCTGAAAGGGGAACACCAATTTAAGAAAAAGTAAGACACAAAAACAAAGATATAATTGAAGCTCCAATGATATTAATGTCATTGCATGTAAAAGTTTAAGTATACAGAATATACAGCAACAGGAGAGGAGGTACAAATTATTTATTATTACTATAATTTACCCTAGGTCATTAAAAAGATTGTTATATTTCACGTACCAATCTTTCAACAGCAAATTAGTAATGGTAACAGGATTGAGTGGAGTCCAATTCGGTCTGTAATCATACGAGAGGTTAACAAAATCAGACGACCGCGTAGCGGGAGTCCGATTTGTTTAATCACGAGCCGTATGATTACAGACCGAATTGGACGACATGAAGTTCTGTTACCAGTTAATCATAACTTTAAAAAAAAATTGTGATAAGGCTCTTTTTTAAAATCAAAACACCAGAAATCCCAAGACCTTTTTTTTTTTACCAGTAGTGAAAAAAAGCCACTTAAGCGACCGCGTGATGACGCGTACTGTCCAATTACTAATAGGCATGACGCGTACTTTCCTATTAAACTGTCCTATTAACGCTGAAATCAGGGCAGTTGATAGCCAATCAGATTTGAGAATTTTGTTATAGTTATGATTAACGAAATAATCATATGGCCACAGATATATTATTATCCAAGTCGTACCCGTATATAACCACTGCTTCAGTGATATTTAAGGATCAATAACGAAACATGATAGTTCGGAATTTTTTTAATTTCATACTAGAAAGAAGCTAATTTCAACAAATTTAGTCTTCATTCTGATAAATTATAAAGAAAGAGGATAGATTACTAATAGTTTAACGTCTGATGAAGCTTAATTCTATAACTATAGGAGTTTCAATTTGAAAGTTGGACAGTTTGGTCATTTTCAAAATAATTTTAAAACATGAAGAAAACGAAAATGACGCCTGGGAATTAAGGTGGGTAAGCCTTAATGTTAAAGGGAAAATATGTTATTTCTGTGAGTTTGCGATGCATGAAAGGGAAAAGCCCTTCGGGTAAATTTCCAGCGTGCAAGCAGATTACGATTGCTTTATTTGCCTGTTGGAGTTCGTGAACGGTTACGTGATGAATCCAGTGGAAGACAAGTCATTTTTATGAGTTTTGCTACTCTAATATGTCAACAATTTTTGCCGATTTCCAATTGGAAATCATGTAGGTGCACTGGTTTCAGTGATTTGCCTCGCACCTTTCCTCTCTTTTCTCCCGAAAGCAAGAGCTAGAGCAAGCCTGAGAGTCAGCAGTTAATCCCAAATGGCACAATTTTTGCCTGGCACATCAATTCTGCTGAATACACAGAGAAAATACTTTCTCCTCCTTTAAATACTTTCTCTATGAAGAAGGATTTGATCGATACCTTCGCACCTCCTGCATCTATTCGCAAATCGGCAAATAGAGTAGCCAAACCCATATAAAATGAAAAATCTCTCGTCTTCGGGGTCTTCCTCGAGATTCGTCACTTTAACGCTATGGATCGAGACCTTGATGAATACTTTCACAAGCAAATAAAGACATCTAGGAAATAAAAAAGCCATTTCCAAACGCTCACCTGGTTTGTAATCTGCTTGCACTCGGGAAATTTACTCGAAATCTCTCGATCTCGTCCTAGTGCGTTTTACGTGATGCCATCACACAAAAGTGAAAACCTCGGATAATAAGAAAACAAATTGACTGCTCATGCTTCTGATCTTTTTTTACATCCGACAATTTTTGACTTTTTCCCGCTATTGCAGAGAATAGTGTGCTGGCTCGCATAAGGCTCGCCAGCAATGAGCTCTACTCAATTCATCTGATTTCTGGTGCACAACTACATTTAAAAGCAGGTGTGAAATTATTTCAGGTATAATTTTAGACAAATCACATAAAGAGGTCGTATTAGAAAAAAGCAACTGCACACATACCAAAGATTCCCTCTAAGAATTGTTTACTGTTTACAGAGTTAAAGGAAAACGATTTTAGGGTGGTTTTATGACTTGAGCTAAAGAGAAGTCAGTATTGGCATAGTTATAGGTGGTCACATGTAGAACAGATATAGGATCACAATGTCCACAATGCTTTGCGGTGATGGCTTACTTAAAGTTGAACATGAAGAAGCTCGTGGAGTAAATCAAACAGAAATATATATAATTTGAACTTTTATTGGCATTCCCTAATTATAATTTTCCTCAGAGAGAGTAATAAAAGAAGGTGTATTTTACTTGCTGTTTTCGTTCTTCCCCATAACTCTTTACAATACCCGCAGTTATTAAATTTTTTCCTGCTTCACCATCTTTAGCATTGTTGTTTAGATTGTAAGGTAATTCGTTTAGATAAAGATTAAAAAGTAGCGGGAGAGAATACAGCCTTGTGGAACACCTTAATCATAATAAAAAAATTCTGATCTAGTATAATCGTCTTTCACACCACATTTTGAATGGGAAAATACATGTTGGAAATTATTCTGTAAAAGGCCACCTAGTTATATTTCAACAATTTTAATAGTAAACCTTGATGCCAAATTTAGTCAGATGCCTTTTTAAAGGCAACAAAACAAGTAGAAAGTTTACCTCTGGAGGAATGAGTAACATGATGGTCTGGTCAGACGTACGATGTCCAGGCAAAAAGCTAATTTAGGCCGATGCAGTATTTTATGATGAATTTGTTTGCAAAGGGAATGGATGTTCTACACGACGACAGGCACATTAGAAAGCAACATATTGGTTTATTTGCTACTAATCTGATAAACACGGTTCGTAGCAAGTCGAACATACCGCTGACCCATCCCCCCAAGCTCGCAAACCAGAGAATCATGCCACCACATACTGGTAGTCAACAACCGCCTCCTTTGGCAAGATATAGAGCGTTTTCACTCACAAGGCCAGCATCTATGCTAATGTATTGGAACAAAAGAAAGCATTTACATGAGAAAAGAGTTAAACTCCCAGAGGATTTTCTTGGTACACCAACATGGCCGCCGTTTCATTGTTTTGGAACACCAATATGGCCGCCGTGACGTCGTGTGAAAAAGCTCTATACATCCTGCAATGCATTAAAAAATCTTCCTGCTGAAACCCGTCAAGCGACACCTCAGTCATTACTGCCACAGTATATGCAAACAGACTATCAACAAGAAATTCGCCAACCATCCATTGTTCGAGAGAATAGACAAAATTCAACACCAACTAACTCTGGCACCCTTAGTGATTCAACTGTTGAAATACCTAAAGAACTTATATCCTTTTTTCGGCTGATAAAATCTTTTATTTAATACTAAATTCTTTATCAGGGTGAGATTGGTTTGTCATTGAATAACGAATTTAAGTACAAGGTAATTAGCTGCCACTATGACATGACTATGAGGCTAGAAAGTTACTTGACTTACTCAAATCATCTTTCTTTCCTCACGTGGAATGTATATGGCTACAATCGAGAACCCTCGGAACATACTCCGGAATAATGAATTTTTGAGCATGATTAACGGCTTTGATTTTGTGATTCTTAATGAAATTTGGAGCAGTTCTCCAGATATAGATTTGTAGAAGGATCTAGATTTATAGTTCAGCATGCTACTCAATCAAATAGTAGTGGCCGTAATTCTGCCGGAACAATTCTCTTCTACAAAAATGCACTTCATGATTGGATTTCAATGATTAAAAACCCCCCAAATTCCTTATGGTTTAAAATTGACTGGTCATACACTAAAACTGGGAAAGTTACATCTGTGGACTTTATATACCTCCGCGCGATTCAAAATATTTTAAACCAGAATTATTTGAAGAACTTGACTAAGACATAGAAAATTTTGCCTCTACAGGATCTAAACTCCTCTTGGGCGACTTCAATGCAAGAACGGGAAAATATCCAGACAACGTTTGTCACGACGGAAATCTTACCAATGACCGCTCTGAATTTTCATTACGACCTGCCCAGCGAAATAGCTTCAACAATGAGATCAATACCCATGGCAAAAGGCAGACCTAAAAATTTTAAATGGTAGAGTTAGGGGCGACTGTCTTGGGAGAGCCACCTTTCTGGGACAAATGGTACAAGTGTTATCAACTACGCTATATGTGACCAAGATTTATTCTCAAATATTACAAAGTTCGTAGTGGAAAAGCCTTCTCCTCTATTGGATCACAGTCCAATCTTAACCTGGTTGCATGTAAACACCGAAATGAAATTTTTGTCATATTGAATCACCACGTGTAAATGACTCTTTAACACATTTACACAAACAATTTATCTGGGAAAATGATTCCACGCATAAATTCAGAGATACTTTACGTTCTCCAAATCTTCAACTCAGTATTAATACAAGATTACTTAGATGACAGCACTCCAACTAATGATGTAAACAACTCTTTAGAAAATGTAGAGAACATCCTTATGACTGCCGCAAAACGTTCTCTTAAAACTAAAATCACCAAGAAACGTAGGCGCACTAGGTCTTTTCCAAACAAAAAAATGGTTTGACAAGGAGTGCCGTTTTAAAAGACATGAACTTCGAAAGTGATCTAACAAAAAGCATAAAGATCCCGCCCTAAATGCCCATTTTCGCCAAGAATACCACATGGTATCGGACACAATACAAAACTTTGTTAACCTCAAAAAAGAGTGAATATTATGATACAAAGATCACTGAGTTGGAAAACTCTACAAACAATTTAGATCAGACAAGCTTTTGGAAATGTTTAAAGTCGATAGATGACACCGTTAAACAAAAAGATGTCCAATTAATAGTATCTGAACAAAATTGGCTCTGTTATTTCCAATCACTATACATTCCAATAAACCTCTCAATTCCACACGGGAGATAGTTACTAATGAGCTAAAGCATCTTGAGATTCGGAAGAATCAACCATGCCCCTTAGATGATGTGGTTACCGAAAACGAAATACGCGCAGCCGCGAACAAATTAAAGAAAAAAAATCTCCTTTTTCGGACAAAATCAAAAATGAAATGATTAAAGCTAGTATTAATGACATGCTACCTGTATATTACAAAGTTTTTAATTTAATTCTTCATTCAGGTACAATTCCCTCTACTTGGTGTGATGGCCTAGCTTGGCCTCATTACTCCTATCTACAAATCAGGAAATAAACAGGAACCGTTAAATTATCGTGGCACTGATCTGTGTTTCAAGTTGCCGAGGAAATTTATTCTGACTATTCTGTTATATATAAATCAAAGACTTTCCCAATTCCTGAACTCTTGTAATATACTTCATAAATCACAGATCGGTTTCCTTCCACTGAACCGAACAGCTGATCATGTCTTCATCCTGAGAATTAACTTTGATCGACAAGTATATGCACATCAACACAATGAGGAAATCTACGCTTGTTTTGTAGATTTTAAGAGAGCATTGGACTCAGTCTGGCACGAAGGACTTCAATATAAACTACAAGAAATCGGTATTGGTAGCTGTTTCTACAAGTTGATAAAAAGTTTGTATTCTACTTCATCATGTGCCATAAAAATCGGTCAAACCCAAACGCGACCCTTTCGCTACTCGAGAGGTGTACGCCAAGGTTGTGTTTTAAGTCCATTGTTCTTTAACCTGTACATCAATGACCTTCCATTTGTGTTTGAAAATATTTTTTATCTGATCCTATCGTTTTACCGAATGGCACAAAATTAAACTCCCTCTTATATGCGGATGACCTGATTATATTATCAGGATCTAGAATAGGTTGCAAAACTGTCTGAACACGCTGTTCTGTTTCAGTAGCTCATGGACGCTAGAGGTGAATTAAATTCTAAGAAAACAAAAATCACGATCTTTCCGAAACATGCAAGAAAATTCACAAATAACTTTTTTATAGGCAAAGACGATATTGATCTTGTACACGAGTACACGTATTTAGGAACGCGAATTTCATCAAATGGTAATTTTAATGTTTCACTAGAATATTTAAAAGGCAAAACTCTTCACGTTTTATTCAGCCTACGAAAACACACATTCAAACTTAAGCAAATTAAAACCTTCTCTTGCTTGCAAAATATTTAAAGCAATGATTTCCCCAATATTATCATATAGTAGCAAAATTTGGGGTGTATATATACCCCAATTGAAAAAACCCACTTGAAATTTTGCAAGCGTTACCTACAATCGGCGACAAAATGAGTTGAGACACTTCGCCCAAAA